>NC_034438.1:1921036-2137038 GCF_002078875.1 Numida meleagris
ACTTATTAATTACTTCATCTACTTACTAAGCATGCATCAATATCTAAAGGATAGTTGATGAAAACAATCAGAGACCCCCCTTTCAATGAAATAAAGAGAACCCCAGAAAGAATTATTAGTATCAATAAAGAGACCACGAAATAAAGTACGAATCTTGTTAGTTCTATATGCAGAAGCAACATTCAATTCCTACAATCTCACTTAACATAAGACATTTAGCAGATATCTGCCTTGCTTAGCAATGCAGAGGGACAGGCACTTCAGGAAGGCATTTTGTCCTGTTATTTGCCTGTGATCAGTTGTGACTGAATGACAGTAGAATATGCCACATGGTGTCATCTCTTCTCTTTCACTGGATGGTTTGCAAGAATATCTGGCACTGATACTAACACAGAAAAACAGCTCAAAAGATTTTCAAGACTACTGTCTCTGCACTGTCTTTATTCTTTTCGCCTCAAATTGGTGAGCTTGCTGCTGTGCTTGGTTTGAAATAGTTTGGGCCCAAATGGCTGCTTTTGAAAACCCAAGCTGTAAAAATGAAAATTTGGAAAAGACCGATATTTGTAAATTTGAAATGAGTTGGGGTTGTTTGTGCTGGTAAAACACACTGGCTTGTCTACACATGCCCAGTGAACGGAGTCAAATTGTTTAGAATTGAGGGTTGGTCTCGTAAATAAGGCACCCAACATGGTTTGGGAAATGAGCAAAAGGCTTTGTAAAATTACATAATCTCCGCCACCATGTCCATGCCTGTGAATGAAATTAATAATGGTGCCCTACCTTACCATAATTTGTTTTCACTTCTTACAGTGATACAATTATGGTTAATACTTCTTACAATTTAATATGATATTAATAGTGGTAATTTTATATCATAGAATGGTTTGAGTTGGAAGGGACCCTTAAAGGCCATCTGGTCCAAATGCCTGCAGTGCCCAGGGATGCCCACAGCTCCATCAGGTGTCAGAGCCCTGTCCAACCTGACCTTGGGGTCACCAGGGATGGGGCATCCATCTCTCTGGACAATGTTAAACTGTAGTATTAAATATAGTGATACAGATGTGGAAGCTTTATCATCGATACATTTTATCAAATATTCAAGAAAATTTAGATGTGTTCATTCTGTTCTGTAAATCAATGAAACAGAAAGGGTGAGTGCAATGAATGAAATGTTTTCTGCTTCAGGTAGAATGCAGGCAGATTTTCTGCTCTGAAGTAACTGAGGGCAACCCCGCAGTGCTTTGGTAACTTTTCTGTCTGCCAAATTGTACTGGGAAGGTCACATCTGTTTCTCTGGGAGCAGTTATGTTTTGTAATTGATTGGAAAGAATGGCATAGGCCAAGGGGCAATGCAGTAGGTTTGCCCTGAGCAGAGCCAGCGTGGAAATAAACACAATTTCAAGAAGCTTATCAGGAAGGCAGTTTTGGTGAACCTTTGCTTACAAGATTTGAAGTCTCTGAAGTATCTCTATATCTGTATTACTCAGGAAGAGAGCAGGATGAAGACTGAACGCTCCTAATTGAGCCAGATGCTGCAGCCAGCTTCCTGTGTTGCTAAAGGCATCGTTTTCAAACAGAATTGATTCAAGCTACTTGAGGAGGCGAAAAGCATTACATCCACAATAACAACACTGTTAAGGATTTCTGTATATGTAAGTGACAATAGGATGGTTATGAGAGCTCTTTGTTGTCTCTCACTCTTCCCAGAACTCCCAACATTTGACATTACTTTCTGACCTCACCAAGCAGCAATCATAAGCAGCTTATAGTAATGACAAATGTGAAAAATGGCATTAAAAGAAGGCACTATAGTCACAGGAAGAAAATATCTTTTGTTGAGCTGATTATTAGTTTGTGGTCAGTAAGGTACAGGAAAATATTTTTTCATTTTACAAGCAGAATGGTATATTTTATAGCACCTCCCTTCCCCTGAGAGCTGAAAAATATAATGTGAACTCTTTATAGTGTCACCATTGTAACTGTGAGACACCAAATTTCTGCAGCTCAGAGAATTTTGTCAGTGTTGCATAGGGCAAAAAAGTAGAACCCCAGCCATTCTGTCAAGTTTGTATTTGGTTGTAATGCCAGCAGGTCCGTGGACTTGTTTTCATCGTTAGTGGGAAGTTAGGCACTTTTTATTTATTTATTTATTTTTAATACTTGTTCTGAGTCTTTCTGCAACTGAACAATCCTTTGAAGCTGGGAAATTGCATTAAGATCAGAAAAAAAGGAAGGATTTCTCTCGTTGGCACTGCCATATGTTTTTCCAGGTGGAAGTACAACAGGGCACAGCAAGGCAGGGATGGTAAAGGGGACCCTGTTGTGTGTGGCTCCTGGAAACCATATGGTGCAGCAGTGTTCCAGCTCTGACTGTGAATTTTTCTTCTTGTGCTCTCTGGTGAATAGGATCATTTCAATATATGCTCCAGTTTTCTGTTTGTGCTTAGGGATAGAGTGCTTCTTCATCACCAGAACTCCCTTCTGAATCAGGACCTACCTCAGAGAGAACCTTGGAAGAAACACAGTTTAGGTATGAAATACTTCTAAAATAATTGTCTGAACTACCTTTATCATGTAGAGGTGGTTGCAAAGGCTTGGGTTATTGGACATTTTTGGCTACTGCATTTCCAGGAGAAGAAATCTCTCTCCGTCTTGAAGTGGTAGCTCCTCTGAAGAAAAATGCTGTTTCTCAGCCAGTTCTTGTGCCCTCGCAGTAATGCTAAGCTGCAGTTGGCTTGGTATCAGGGCTTCCTTCTGATCCCTGAAGGGAGCTGTATGGAAAATACAATATTCAGAATATATTATTTAGCTTTCTCAGGGTGTTCTTCAGGGCATCATGCTGTAGAAGTGTTAACAAAACCCAAGTTCCCAAGTTCTTCCTGCTCTATTGTGTTTGGTCGTGCATTTCTGGGACTACACAGAGAGCTTCACATCTCCCAGGCCTTCATTTCATAGAATCATAGAATTTGTGGCTTCTGGGGAAAAAGGCATAAATCTGTGGCACTTTGCAGTTTTGAAACAAGAAGGTCATGCGGGGAAATTTGTAATTGTAAGCTGCTTAATGACTGCTTCTATTCTGAAGCTGGAGGGGGCCTTATGTCTTCTAAAACATATTATTATCTCTAGAGCTGTGATCTCTAACATAACTGTGGGTATTTGCATCGTCCAATCCTTTTTAAAAATCCTATTAGACTTTTGACCTCTCTGATTTCAGTGTGCACAAAATCCTTTAGGGCAAAATCAACACTGTACAGTGTTGCCTGCACAGATTCCACTGAAGGTGTTTGTACACTGCAGCCTTCCTGCCTCGTGGTGTCTGAATGGTTAGCAATCTGAAGCTGTGCTTTTCTGCCACTATGGCAGAAAGGAATTTGTGGACAAATGTATGGGCACAGAGCTGAGGTACAGAGTTGTCCTCAGTGTTCCTAAGCTGTGTCTCTTTCTCCATTTTTTACCTTATTTATTGCGTGTTTTCCCTTTTTTTTCCCTTATTTATTTTCTGTTTTTACAGAAGCTGTAAGTGCAAACTAACTCAAAGTCACGCACACTACAAGCAAAATAAATATTGCAGATATTGCAGTAGAACCTGAGTTGTGCATCCAGGCAGTACCTTGTGAGCATCACCCTGATGTGAGCTGGCATGCAGCACATTTGGCAAATTACCTACTCTGCTGATACCTGCATATACTGGTTGAGTGAGGAGGGCATCGTCGTCATTGTTGTGATTTTACACTGCACAAAATACTGCCTTTTACTTCGCAGATGTTGGGCAGAGCAAAGCTGTCCACAGTTATGAGAATGTCATTTGTGACATTAATTAACTGCAAAATGGCAGTTGCATCTTACTTTCCTTGCAGGAGCATACTCTATTAACAGTACTGAGTGTGTCATTCTATTGTATTTTGTCTTTTAATGTTTTATCTGTGATCAGAGTACTGCTCCGCAACCAGAACAAAGTAAGGTATCACAGTTTTCTAACAGCAACACTGTTACAGTGAAAACAGTGTCCCTTGGAAGTAGAAGGATCTCATATTGTTGATTGCACAGGTGCGCCACATCTCCTTAGTAGACCATAAAGCATTTTTTACAGTATTTTCAACACTGATGTCTTTTAACTTTCTTGACTGCTCTGTGAGCCAGCTCTCTGTGAATAACCATTCTTGAGTTATTGAGCCTGAACTTCTTGTTTCTCCTTGATCCTCTACCTGATGAAAACAATGTTCTCCCTTTTCCTTTTTACTGGTATTTCTGAGAGGGGACACAGAATTCTGGAAAAATCAGAAATTTCACCTTAAGTATTTTATGATCCCTTCTGCCTGTCTCCTGCTGCACCGCTGTTACCTGGTGATGGTGGAAATGGAAAGATAAAGTCATATTTCTTTAAGTGTAGACACAGTAAGGAGGAAAAGGAAAACGTGAAACGTAGGCAGCAAACCAATTCTTCCATAATATATTTTTTGAGAAACATTCCCATAAGCTGTAGAACTCTCAGGTGAGTTTATTGTGAGGCCCGTGACACCGGGAGCATCTTACACCCATTCGCTGCTCTTCATCAAATGCACACTGGTGCAGCAAAGAATTGTTTTTATCCTTCCAATTTCCTTTTCTCTGTGGGATTCCTGCAAATGTATCTGGTGTGAGAATTTCAATCTACCAGTAGAAAGGTTGGAGTATGGTAGAGGTCTTTAATTTTGCTGAGAGCCCGAATTTGGTGGCCGTGTGTATGGGGAATGCACTTGTGAAGTCGGAATGTTAGATAAACTGACAGATAAGTTCTGACAGAATTACAGGGGCTGCGAATCGTAATAAGGATGGAGAAGTCCTGCAATGTATCTTCTCACCCATTGTCTCATCTTCAAGGCTTGTGTGTTCATCCAGCTTTAGAACTTCAGAGATGATTTGAGGTGTGAAATGTGATGGAGTGTTGATGAGGCAGGGACAATGCTTCAGATGTCGCCAACAGTCTGTTGTTGTTTTCCAGCCTTACTGCAGATCTACCTGGAGGCTTTTAGCAGGAGCAGAAAGCTGTGTTGTGCTGTGTTAGACAAACAGGAGCAGGCAGTGCTGTCCTCAATTAACTATTAATTCAGCAGTCCAAATTCTGCAAATTTTAACCTGCTTTGTTACGCCTGTACTAATGTGAATGGCTCCAAATAGGTCAGTGCTTGAGTCAAGGTATTCATGGAAAAGTTTGCAGGATCAATCTTAAGATTAAGTGTTTGACTCAAGGTTATGCAGGAAGGAGGTATTACTCACACCTTTTTTTTTTCCTTCCTTTTTTGCTTTTTTTTTTTTCCTCATCTATAAAAATTGCGTTGCTTGAGAACTGTAGAGTTAGAATTTTGTTCACATTTCATGAGAAATAAACCTCTTCAAAGACAGACTAAATGCTTCTTACATTTAGCTCAATATTAAAATTTCTTCTTAGAAATTGACTCCAGGGGATTTCCAAACTGCTAGGGCAACCAGAAGAGCTGTTTCCAGCAAAGACAAGGATGTAGCACAAGGAAGAGGCTTCCCCCAACACAAACAGCTGATTTTTGTCACATCAGGCCAAAAAGCTGCAAAAGAAATTGGATATAGGGCACAGAGTGAATAAAAAAGAAGAAGAATGCACGAGCTGAGGCAGTGGGTGGGTTCCCTGCACTGGGTTGGGCTGAAACTTGACATCAGGAGACTGAAACCTGGCATTGGTGGAAGCTGCAGTGATGCAGAGGTGAGGGCTGGATCTATGATTGGGCTTAGAGGAGGTGGGAGAGGGGGACAGCAGTGGCTCAAAGCAGAGAAGGAGGAGTCCACAATTAACAGGAGAGAAACAGAGAGAAAAGGAACACTCTGGCATAATAGGAGGGCAGCCACAACACGTGCAGCAGGTAAATAAGTAGTCACAGTAAAATAAGGGGAAGTTGGCTTGGAGAGCATTTGGCTGCTGGTGCTGGCCTGGATTTATTGCTGCTTATGTTTGCTGTTCAGCTACAGCACAATTCTGATAGGTTTGTGCAAAACCTTAGAGCAAATCTAGATACATGGTGAAGTGTGCTAGAGGCTTTGTTACCAAAAAAAAAAAAAAAAAAAAAAAAAAGTGAGTCAACTTCAGGCATAAAAAAAATTAGTTTTCAAGTGGGGATTTTTTTTTTTTTAGGTAACATACATTTCTGTGCAAGAAAAGAGTTCAGAGGTAGGGTGAGGACCTCTGGGAGATGCATGCGTGCTATGGAAGAGCAAAAATGACTTGTAGTTGGATACTGAGTTTCATTTACGTTAGGTTTTGTCCTCTAGATGTGCTGTGAGCTGTTAACACCTGCACTGAATGCAGTAGCCAAAAGTTTTGGAGTATCTCACTGACTCTAATAATAGTTTCACATCCTAGGAGAATGGTGTGAAATTCTAGAAGCAGGAAATAAAGAGAGATCATAATGGGAAATGGCTTTGTGAAGACATGTGCACAAATGAGAAGTCAAATTAAGTCCTGTTAAGTCTGACTCAGGTATGAGTTGTCTCAATTTGGCTCCTGGAGGGTTGCAGGGTGTTTTTGTGCTCAGTAGCATTGGAACACTTTGCAGATGCTGCCAAGTTAATCCAATCAGTTGTTCTCTGAGCATGAATTTTGTGAGTGAGCGATCAGGGCAGTGCTGGGGTTGCAGGTCATACAGGATCCCATGAAAATAAATAGTGTAAATGGTCCAGTGTGGGGGAGGGAATGGAGAAAGAGACTAAGCTATATTTTAACAGCGTGACTTTATAAATGTAATCCTGACTCTGCCCCTGAAGAAAGAAATTTGAGGTCTTATTTCCTGTTTCTACGTAAATCTGTTATTTAGGATCTAGTATCAGCTAGCTGTAACTGAGAAATTACAGTAATGAATCTTTCTGCCACGTCCAGAAGGCTGCTGGCTGCACGGCACCTCTCTGACGTTGCTTGCTGTAATTGCATGCGCAGTTTTTAATACTGCTGAAACACCACAGGAAAGAGAAGAAAGTAGATGCCTGGATTTAAAGAAATGATGGGCCAGGACTTCCCAGCTAAACCCCAACAAAGAAAATGTTTGTCTTTGCACTTGATTCACGAGCAAAAAAAGAATAGTGAGGTGTTCCTGCGAGAGCACAGAAGCCACATACGCAGCTCCAGGGGTTACAGTTAATTGTTCTACAGAGGCAATATGCATCACCAGTGTCCCACTACAGCTTTGTTGAAAGCACTAAACGGCTCTGCAGCTTTTGAAAGACCTCGAGTGTTTAAAGACTGTGCTTGTTTTTGACCATCGTTGTTGTCTTCCTCCAGACGTAAACTCTTAACAAGCTTGTGCATAGAGAACATCTGCTTTTGCAAAGTGGTTTTATTCTTGGCTCTCGATTTTGCCTGTTCACTGTAATGTGAACTTATTTTTAGAAGCCCACTTCATACCTTAGGCACATGAGTGTGCTTCTAAGATATTGAAAAACAACAGTGTTTTCCTATTAGGGGAAGTGAGAAAACGGGAGGAATCAGTATTTGCCTCTCTTCTCTACCCCACAGGCATGATTTATTCTGGAAAATACTGGGAAGCCGTGACTGAATGAAGGGACAGCTCTCAATTGTAAAGCTGCCAGCTTTTGGAGCTGCAGTCCAGCTGCTCCGAGCGTTCGTGTACAGTTTCTATTCACAGTATTGCTATAGGATTTACTTAGAACCTCCCCTTCCTACTAAATTCTGGGAATTTTACACAGAATCTTGCTGATTTTACCTGTAGCACCTTTTCATGCCAGCTTTTACTTAAAAAGCGTTTTGTAATTTGGGATGCAAACACTTACTGAGTCACTGGAAGTGACGGTGGAGAGGTATAATCAATGGTTCATTGCAGGGAAAGAGAGTGCCAGGAGGCTGCAGGTTGAGTGAATTTTCACTTGTCATCATCATTTGTCTCCCTTGCTGTTTGTCAGCTTTCCGAAGATCACCCAAGGAATTAGGATGCCAATCTCAGGATTGGAATTGTTACTGTTTGGTTATGGAGATGAGAAAGAGATTGTTGTAAAATATTTACATTTATCGTTTTTAATAGTCATTGAAGTCTGTGCTAGGTAGATCACCTTTATTTAATACAAGAAAAACAAGTTGGTAGAATCTCACCAGGTGTCTCTGGGTCTTGCAGCAAGAACGTGGACCCACTGCAGAGTTCTCAGTTATCCTTTTCAAGATCTGAAGTGCAGTCTGACCCCACAGTCTTTTTGCTTTAATGGAGCATTTCTGCATTCCTAGCTGCTTGTGTCATTGTAGCAAAATGCCTCTTTTTGGACTATAGCACTGGGCAAATCAGCAGTCCTGGTTTGTGAACTCAGTTATATATATCCTGACTCAAGATCTGAGGAGGAAATAGCTGCTGGTCTGTTTTTGTTGGCAGTGTAGGTTCTGTGCTCTATTAGCAGTTCTCTGTGGCTACTGTTTCTGTCAATACCCTGTGAGTGATTACACACAGAAAAATTGTGTGTAATAATCCTTGTTGGGTCATCATGTCTTCTGTGTGATCCTGGCATGCTTTCAGCATTTTGCTAGTCCTAAACTATTAGCTGTTTTCACCTCTTTTAGAGCAATTTCTTATTTTTCAATTAAACTTACTTTGTAGCTAATTTTAGACTATCATTACTTTTAATATTTCAATTCAAATATATATTTCAGTATTCTAGTAAGGAACTTGTGTCTGTCAGTATTCAATCCTTGCTTGAGTCATGCGTTTTCTGACATTTCTAGAGTACAACAGTTCTAAGAAGAAAAGCAAATACTTCTCAGTTTTAGTGGATGTGGTCGTTTATATTTACTTACTTAAAGACAACCACACACACATAAAGAACCTCCTGTTCAATGGGTATGTAACTTTTAGAAATAAGACTAGAGCGAATAGATATCTTTTAGCACGAGGGACTTCCTAACTCTGCAGCTGAAATGGGTATACTTTCCAGATTCACAGCTAATAAAAATACCAATATCAAAGAGCTGGTTCAAATTCCTGTAGGCATCTATTCCCTCTTTAGACATCTGTTCCCTCTATACTGTAGACATCTATTTCCTCCACACCCTGTTTTGTTAGAAATGTTTATGATTAGACACCCTAAATCTTGCTGTCTTGTATGTGTCAGTAAATCCACAAACCTTAGTGTCCTATGCTTTGGAATTAAAATTACCTAAAAAGCAGAAATATTGTTTTTTGGAAAACACTTTGAGCTCTGCAAAGCTCCTACCTGCGCTTCTTCCATCCTGGTCACATCTCTTTGAAGTTAGAATGGAATGAGAAGTAATTAGGTAAATTAATCCCATATGCAGTGCTTTTCATTTTGCAAGAAAAAAATAGTTTGAGTTGGGGGTGAAAGCAAATTGCGTGTGTTTTAAACCTAGGACTCATTAAGTTTTCATATGTTATCTTTTTTTTACCATTAATTTATTTTTGGCAGTGCTGCGTACATAGATAAGAGAGGAAAGAAAATCCGCCCTGAGACATATTACTAAAGTTTTGTAAAATTTCAGGTTGTATCTTTATGTGAACTTCTCGAAACCTTCATACAACTTCAATCCCAGTTTAGCTGAAGAATCACCTAATTGAAGCTGAGTGGATGTGTCACACTGATCCTAGTTTCCATTACGTACTCAAAGAGCGTTGGCCAGCATTGGTGCTCCTGGTTTGTTCCTCTGTGTTCAGCATTAATTCCATAACGCTTCTTCAGCTTGATACCTCTCCTTTCTTCCAGGACAAAATGAAGTTTTCAATGCTGATAATTAGACGAAAGGATTCTATTTTACTTGGTTCATCTGCCTACTAATAATAGCTAGAATGCTTTTTGAAAGCGGAATGAAATGAAAACAGACACAGGAAGGAAGGAAGGCATCTGGATGGATGATGCCATCATCTACACATTGGTTTTAATCCCTGTTAGGTGTTGTAGAAGTGGCAGAGACAAGACTACTTTATGGGGTCTTGAGCAAGGCACTGTTTCTGGGTGCCACAGCCTGGGGACAGAGCTTTCTCCAGGTGGACCTCTGCTGTGGGCATCAAGCCTCATTGAAAAAAAGGTCATTTGGGTCATGAACTTTAGGATCCATCCACATTTTTACTCATTTTTTAATTCATAAAGCTACTTGATACTGTGGTGTGTTATTTGCACTTAAGGCAGTTGAGTGAATGGACACTGTGTTACTATTCTGTGTTAAGAGTTATCCATATAAAGAAGCGGGGATGGTCGTTACCCTTGTTCTATGTGTGGGATGTTCGTTTGTTCCCAGGGAAACGATTAAGGCAGCATTTGAAGAGTACAAATGAGAAAATATGTTCAAGCAGAGCTGCAGGCAGAATCTTATAGAAGAGTGAGTAAACCTTTGCATTAACCAGATCCGAGGTGGAGGTTCCCATTAGTGAATGAGGACCTAAGAAGAGATCTTAAGAGTATACAGAATATTAAGTGACACGGAATGATATTAAGGATGTGTTGTGGTGTTTTCAGCCTGCATGATACTTTAATCCTCAGATCTGCTGTCCTGCAGTCATCAGCTGTACTTAATCAGGAATGAAATGCCCAGTTCAATTCTGTTTTTTCAAATGAAATTTGGCTCCCAACTCCATTGCCTTCCTGTGTATCAGTGAAGGTTGGATTCAGTGTGTGATTTGGATCTTATCATGACTGCAGGCCTTATGAAAAATTGTATTTGACTTAAAAAGTGAAACTTGCTTGTTGCAAGCTGTTTGGTTTTCCCTCTGGACATTCACTAGCCTGTAGTAAGAAAGTGAAAATGTGTTTTCACTGTGTTCTTGGGAGTTCTGGGCAGAGCTGAGTCACTGTTCCTATCCCACCCCTGTGTTGGAGCCGTTCCATAGAATGTGGGGTTCTGCAGCCTGGTGCCTCTGACTTCACCCCCCTGGCGCTCTCAGCTTTCCTTGTGCAGGGCAGGAGGGACCAGCAGGGGCTTCTCCCTCAGGACAGTGGGCAGTGGTATGTTGAGATAGGTAGAATCTTGCTTTTCTCCCTCTGGCTTGGTCCAATTTTTGCTCTTCTTGCACATAATAGCTGACTTTCCTAATTCTGAGAGCTGTTACCTTCTGATATGAGACCTGGGCAATGGTTAAAGTCAGTGGCTCTGGGTTGTTGTGTGAGGTCCTTTCAAATCAGTCAATGACTGTGTCTATTATCTTTGCCAAGAAAGGAATAAATCTTAATAACCTGTAATAACTCTCACTAAGTGCTGTTTCATTTATTATCAGAGATTCTTGCTTTGCAAGGGTTTGTTCCTTTTCAGTCAATGGCTCTAGACTTTAATAACTAAAATTCACGTCTCGTTAGCTTATTATCATTTTGAGAACACAAGGTTATTATTTTGGCTAAATCTCACCCTGTAAACTATAGAAGAATTTGTGCCCTTCAGAGTGACCTCATGTGGTAGGAGCAAAAAAGAAAGCAGTCAGATGCCATTAGCAGCCTTCTGTGGGTCTAATGGCCAGCGAAATCGGGGAGATGCCTGGAGCTTTCTAGCATTGCTGTTGCAATTTTGCACATCATTGTCCAAGAGCATCCACACCATATCCAGCAGAGCCCAGCTCAGTTATATAATTACACTCATCCCTCCCCGCAGCTTTCTGGGTGAGGTAAATTGGCTCTTGGCTGCCAAGAACTTGTACTTCTCACTCCTGCTTCTTCCTCTTTCCTGCCTGGTGTCCCCCCTCCTGGTTTCCAGAAGCAGCTCCACGTGAAAACTAACCTTTAAATTTTTTTCTGCTGCATTTATTCTAAGCTGGATTACCTCTCTGATATGCACCACACATCTGTGCAAACGCTAATGCCCTGAAGTCCAGGAGCATTGCAGCAGCATAGGCAGGTGGCTGGAAGCACGACAAGTTTGCTTTTTCTGCTGTTAGCAGCAGGTTGAAGTGCTTGGAGCGCTCCAGCTTCATGCTGTCTTCAGACATTAAAACCATTCTGTCCTAGCAGACTGTGAACATTTCCGTAAAATATTCTAATCTGAAACGCCTTGTTGCAAACTTTTGAAAATGGGATATTTTCTTATTTAATTAGGACCTCTTAGACCAGGTGCTGTGCTTTCATTAGACAACTATACAGATGTAGGAGAGTCAAAAAAAAAAAAAAAAAGACCAGAAATCTTTCCATATCCAAAATGGTATAATTTAGTCTCATCCAGAGTCGTGGATACTGTGTTGCCCTGGAGTGATATGTGAGCAGTAACAGTGCATGGACCAGGCTGTGACTGCTGAAGATGTGCAGAGAGGAGAAGAAGCCCGTGACAGCATCCCCAGGCTGTGAGGCAGAGGGCAGAGAGGGGAAGGGAGCTGTTGTACTTGGGATGTTCGACTTGTCAGAATTTGTTTAGTGAAAAAACAGAAACATTTCCCAAAGCTTCTTTGCTGAGCTCTGGGCACATCTGTTGTACGTTCAGAAATGGAGCCAAAATAACACAGGGGAAAAATTAACTCCCTATTGTCAGGCATGGAAAAGGAATGAAATCCACTTTCAGCTGTCAATTTTTAAGTGTAAAGGGGAAGATTCCATCCCCCAGCACATCCCCAGTAGTGCCCTTGGGGGTTTACGAGGCATGCTCTGAGGAGCAGTTTGGCCAGCTTTGGGAATACCACAGTCCCAGCTCCGTGCCCGTGGTACCAGCATAGCTCAGCTTTCACAGGGGGTTGTCAGCAGGAAATGCAGATTTTTAGCTGTGATAGATCCCAATTACCCTCCCTCTTGCTTGTCACCAAGCTTTTGTGAAAGTCAGAGCCCAAATGAAGTCAGAACTTCTGGAGTTCAAGATATCAGCAGACCCTTTGAGAAGGTCAGGATGGGAGCAGGGAAGACATAGCAGCATCCCTTGGATGCTCAAACCCTGCACTAAAAGTCTCCTAAGGAACAAAATACCTCTTCTATACTTGCTGCCAGTTCTTGATTAATCGGGTGCTTCCCCCGTTCCATTCCTAGCAGCATATTTTTCCATCAGTGATCTTGATCTTGCTGCAAATGATTCATTGCCTGCAAGATCAGAACTGCTCCAAAAGTTAGAATATTTTGCCCTCAGAAACTCGTAGATTTCTCATTGGAATGCTTTACATACATTTTTGAGGCATCCGCCCTACAGAGGTATTTTTTTGTTTTAAAGGCAACCATTGCGTGTTCCCTCCTGCAATTTAAAAAAAAAAAAAAAAAAAAAAAAAAAAGGATTGGGCTGGTTTTCCTCCCATGGATTTGATGGAAGTTGTCCTCCTTGAGTTCCTTAGGTTCAAGGCAGGCAGTGTTATGTGCAGGGCACCCTTTTCCAATAGTTCCCCATCTCTAGAGAGGCAGCTGTAGCAGTAAGTCCTGCTCTGGGGAAAACAATGTTTTGTAATGATTTCCCATCCCCCCAGCCAGCTGGGGCAGAGCTGAGGCAGCTGCAGTGCGGCTCCCATGGGAAACAGCACAAAGAAGTTCAATTAAAATAATTAGTTAATGCCTTTTTTATCTGGCATGATCACAAATAGAGGGAAAAAAAAAAAAAAAGTAAAGCTTGAAATAACTCCTCTACGAGTTAGTCCCATCTGATACTGGATGCTTCCCAGCGCTGCTCCAAGCTATCTCTGGGAGCTGAAGAGCTCTTGGTCAGTTTCTGGATTGAAGGTCCCTGTGCAGGGTACAGCCACTTTGCAGGTTAAATTTCACAGCAACAAAAAAATACATCCAAATTGTTAATGCAGTGTTTGAGATTCTGCTTCCTCCTCTGAAAATCAAGATTGCCTCCCATTATGTTAAACATACGCTGGCGTTGCTTCTGATTAAGCAGTAATGCAGAATTTGCCTGGTGATTCAACCTTATGGAAGAATGTACAAATAGAAAATACTGGGCCAAGTATGCCCTGTGGCACAAATCAATGAATCACAAATCACTGGCATTTACCTTGTCATTAATTGCTTGTTGTTCTAGGTTTTCTCCACTAACCCTCAGATGGTGCAGCAAATAGAGATGTCTTTTGTGGGCATTTTAAGTGTTCACAGCAAATAAAGCAGTGTACCAGGAGCTGTGGCCTCAGCGAGCTGCATTGTTATTGCCATAGCAGAGTGGTGTTTGGTTTGCAGACAAATGAGATGAGGAAAGAATGAGATGTAAGCTGAAAAACAGGGCAGGTTCTCATTAGGATCCTTATCTTCCCTGGTTGCACTCTCTGATTTCAACGCTCGGTCAAATGATTCAAGCATGGCTATATTTTCATTTTATATTCCTGTTGTTGTTCTGTGCCGTCCCGATGGTGGGACCTGGAGGTCAGGCATTAGTGAAGGTCATGGAAATAAGAGGATGTTGGATAATTAGTGCTTCAGGTCAGACATGCTGTTCCTATCTCCCACTCCTTAGCAAATGATTACAGAATAGTCTAGCTGAGGCAATTTGGAGTGGCTCAGAGAATGTTTTTTGTGGTGTTAGTATGCAGGCTGTGAAGCTGTGTGATGCTCTGAGCCTTTGCATGGGCCATCAAAGGAATCCTAGAATCACAGAATGGTTGGATTGGAAGGGACCTTTGAAGGCCACAGAATCATAGAATGGTTGGGTTGAAAGGGACCCTGAAAATCACAGAACCATGAAATGGTTTGGTTGGAAGGGACCTTGAAGACCATAGAACCATAGAATGGTTGGGTTGGAAGGGACCTCAGAGTCCCCTCAACTCCACCCCTGCCTTCAGATGGTTTTCCCCCCACCAGCTCAGGCTGCCAAAAGGCCCATCCATGGCCTTGGGCACTTCCAGGGATGGGGCACCCACACTTCTCTGGATTCTCTCAGTTCTAGGAGAAATGCTGTTTTAAAGTATCTGATTTTCTTTCCATTATTGTACTGTCTGGAAGTGTAACTCCCCTCCTCTCCTATACCCAGACCATTTTTGAATATTACTGGGAGGAAAGGAATATTCCAGCTCCCAGATCTGCCGTGTTTCCTTTGGACTGTGAGAGCAGGGTTAACACAGAAGTGCTAAGAGGTGTGAGCAGAGAGAGTGAGTCATGTGGACAGAATGCCAGCAGCAAAGCTGGCGCATGTTGTTTCATTCGCATGAAAGTATGTTTTATTCATTTGCTGATGATCATCTTCAGTAGCTGTAAGAGAGAAAAAAGGAGGACCAGAACATTACTGGAAATCTTGGTGAAATTCTGCAGCTTTGTCACCTTGCAGTGGCAGTTGGATGTAGCAAAGGTAAGTTCCTGTGCTGGTTTTGCTGGAATTAATACAGGCACTTTTGAATGGATTAAAGCTGTGGATGTCCCATCCCTGAAGGTGCCCAAGGCCAGGTTGGATGGAGCCCTGTGTGCCCTGGACCTGGATGGGCTTTGGGGTCCCTTCCAACCTGAGACATTCTTGAATTCTGTGATTTTTGCTTTAAGTCATAAGTGGAAATCTTCCTACATTTTTCCTGGTTGTTTTTGCAATAAACATCGTAGGCTAAGGAGTGCTGCAATTGCCAGCTCATGCTTGAGGGAGGAGATGCTGAGGAGGACAAAGATGCTCATCTGCACAGCACATGGATTGTCAGGTGAGGGGAGTAAATGGCAGATGACTGCACCACACCGTGCAGAAGTCACAACTCCAGTGCTGCAAGCAGCTGTGCTGCTTTCACATACTGCTGCTTTGCTTTCCCAAGCCAGCTCGGGGATGTCAGCACTGTAGCGTGGCTCTGCCTGAAGTTGTGGAGGAACATGGAAATGAGCACAGACCTCTTCCTAATTAGCAAATTAGAGTGAGGACAGTTGTCCCACGGGATGAGGATAAGGGGGGCTTACCTGGTGGTACATGACAGTGGGGTAATGAGAAAACTAAACAGGGGTAAGGAACAGTTTTCAGACACCCTTTCCACCTTTGATTTCTTTGTTAAAGCTCAGACCTTACGTTCAGTCAGTTTATAATGACAGTTTGTAACTGTAAGGCACATCCTACGTAATCTCCTTGTCTTTGCCACGTCAGGAAAAAAAAGTGAAAATTTCATGTAACTCTTGGCATTTTATTAAGCAGATATTTTATGACAGACAAGAATTCTCAGCATTGTTCTTGTTCTCCATCTACTCTCATAGACCGTAAGGACCCCAAGCCAGTGCATGTTATTTTTATTATCAGGGAAGGTCTTTCCTCGTAGATTAATTGGCTTTTGAATCCATGAACCTTTCTGTGTGAATCTGACACTCTGGTTCTTCTTCTCAAGTGCAAAAGAGGAAATACTGATTTGGCAGCTCCTGTGTCATCCACATCTATGAAATGCCATGCAATAATGTCACTAATCAAAAGATCCAAAAGACAGACATAATGTTAAAACATATTTAAAAAAATCATCTGCTTGATGCAGAATACCTTCACTGGTTTAATATAACAACATACTGGCTCTTAATTTAAATTTAGATTCATCGAAGGATATTCTTGTTGATTCTGAGCCCAGAGATGCATGTCCAGGCCTCATTATTTTTTTAACCCAGGGCCAAAGCCTTACACACCCACTGCTGTTTGCGCATGCGGGTCCTATTTATTATCATTTAAAAGAAGTGAGAAAGTTCAGAAGATGCTGTACCAGGAGTAATTTGTTCCCAGTATGACCTTTTTAGCTGCACAGGATCATGAAAGCATCAATGTGTCAAGAGAACTTTTCAGAACAAAACTGCCCTGTTGCTAAAATAAGCTTTAATTGATTGGGAATTGCATCGAGCCTGACAATCTGTTCAATTTATTATTATTTTTCCTTTCAAGCTTCAATTCATATGTTCTGAAGTGACTGGATTGCTGTTCACACATACCTCCCTTCCCACGCTGCAGGCAAAGAAACCACCCACAGCCCTTGTAGCTCCAGTGGAGCTGCTGGGTACACCTGGAGGAGAGCAAGAATGCTGACTGAGAGTGAAGTTTACATAAAGATGATGGGAATGTTCTGTAAGTCACTAAATGCCACGCTGTGCTTCCCTCTGCTTGGAGGAGAGATCTCCTGGGGACATCTCTCCCTGTCAAAGGCATTTCATTCATCTTAGCTTGTAGGGCACCGCATCCCGTAGGCCAGATGCTGTCATAACCCCTTTGTTGGGGATTAGTAATGGGTTGTGGATGAGCTCCCACTCTGTCTTCCCAGTTTTGGGTTTTTAAAGAGCTAGCACAACTAAGTGGCTACACTCTTGGTTATTTTAATACATAGCCTAGTGCAGGCTCCCTAGAGAAAGGTCAACACCACCATGTTGCTGCTGATAGATGTGCAAGACTTAGGGCACATGGAAGGGAGCTGGGGACAATGCTGGGGACAGTCATAGAATCATTAAGGTTGGAAAAGACCTCCGAGATCCCCAAGCCCAACCCACCCCACCATGCCCACTGACCATGTCCCCAAGTGCCACATCTCCATGGTTCTGGAACACCTCTAGGGATGAGGATTCTACCACCTCCCTGAGCAGCATGTTCCAATGCCTGACCAAAGGGTGCACTGTAAGCAGGGGGAACATAGCGGGTGTTAATGAGGTCAGATAATGGGGGTTCTTCATGAAGAATGATATGAAGCTCAGCGTCTGCACCACGTGGAATCATGGAATCATAGAAATAAGAAGCTGGTGAGAACTGAAGCTGGTGGTTCAATCAAGAGATGTATACTTCATTACTTTGAATGCAAAATCAGCACAGAACTGTGATAGATGGACATAGGTAACTTCTCTGTAGCCAGATAATCTCCTAAAACAGATCTGTTCTCTGTCTTGATTGTAATTCCATAGTGTAAAATTTTTGAAGAACTCAATTAGCTTATTACTCAAAGAAATCTTTACTTCAAAGAGTCATAGAATCATTGAGTTGGAAGGGATCCTTAGAGGTCTTCTGGTCCAACTCTACTGTTCTGATCAGTGCTGTTCACTGACATGGCAGAATGCATTCCAACATCAGAGTCATTGCTTCTGTGAATTGAATCCAACATTATATGTCATATTTTAGGATTTATTAACATCTCAGATTAACAATTTTATCTTTAGTGTAAAATTGTGTTCTTAAAATAGTGGAATCAGTGCAAATTGGGCTTGTCACCATTAGATAATGTTTGTCAGCATTAGAGCATGTTTGTCACCCTTAGACAGTGTGTGATTCTTCTGGCCATAGGAAACATTTGTTCATTGCATTAGCAGCTAGGATATTTTCTGAAAAAAGAAATACCAAAACTTTCAGCTGTCACTTTTAAGGTGGGTGGCACTAGCTCCAGTGCTTCATAGGCTTTCACCAGAAGGTTTTAAGCTTGGGTTTGGTCAACTCCCTGGGAGTTTTGACTTGCTTGGGATAGGTAAGTGCCACCCATGAGCTCCTGAATGGCTCTGGCAGCATCGCAGCCCTCTGGATTTGATCTCCCCTGCTGTCTATGAGAACGTGGTTCTCACAGACATATGGTTGGAAGGAAACTGGTGGTGATGTAATGGATATCCAGTGTGCATACCATATGTTATCTCCAGGACACATCCTCCACAGGTAGCTCTGGTGCCAGTATGACCTTTGTCACCCCCTCATGCCTCAACCCAGCTAAATAAATATTTACTCTTTAGCTGAATCCTTTCAGCTTCTTTAATATCCTGGTTTTAGACATACAGATTCCTGGTGATAATGGGATGAGACGTTGTGTTAAGCAATCGGTTGTGCTAATAAATGCATGTTTGATATCTGCAAAAGAATTAGTACTGATAAGCACATGTTTATGGTTTTCACAGTCAGTTGAACCTTAAAGGCATATACCTGTGTGCCAGTGCTCAGCTAAGTCAGCGGTCTGGCAGCTGACAGGAGCGTTGTAGAAACTTTCATTTAGAGGAACAAGAAGGTAGGAGAGTGAGATCTGAAAGATCTACAGCCTTACACAGCTTTTAATAATCTGCTGTGTGGAGTTCTTTAATGTGCATAACGAAGAAGGGTAGAGAGTGGCTGAGCAGGCAAGGAGAGAAACATTCTTGTAGGGGAATATTAGGCATGTTGTGCTTTACTCTGAACCTGTACGGTCCTGTGAGCTTAATATATTCATTCAGTGATGCGTACTGTGATTTAAACAACCAACAAGACCCATCCTGCTCTCCGACACACAAATGCCCTTGCTTCCAGCCGAAATGAGAGTGCACAATCAGTCAAATGCTGAATCAGATGACTGGTTTAGTGAGAGATACTAGGGGAAATTCCCAGCCAGACTTCCCCATCAGCAGTGATTTTCTCTGTTTTATTTAAGTACAAAATAAACTGTGATTCAGAAATAAGGACTGCACATTGTCCCTTCAGCAAAGGTGTGCTTGGTGCCTGCATGAAAGCAGGAACCTTTTTCTGATGCATTTTTCTTTCTGTGGAGCTCCAGGAGCATGGTCTCAGTGGTTAGCCAGGACCACTTTGTCTTTGCTATTCAATTTTTAAAAAATTCTTCATGTGAACTTCAGAGAAAACAGTGCGCTCTCATTGGGACGTGCCACTGCCTGAGCATTTTTCTGTTCATGTTGCAGAGCTCAGTCACTGCTCAGGCTGGAAGTGCTGCTGGAGGTGCTCCTGGTGATGGACCATCAGTGGTGGTATTTAGCAGGCAGCTCACATGCAGGAAATGAAGGCCAGCAGTGTGTAAGAAGGACAGCTTCCAGCAAATTCATGTTGTGATGGCACAAGCATCTCATGCCTGGTTGTGCCCAGCAAACCTGTGTTTGCAACACGACCTACTGTAAAATGCTTTTTCTCCAGCCTTTTTCAGAGTTTGGAGGGGCTTTTCTGTTGCTAAAGTACAGAGTGTAAAATAATTATTGTAGAACAGGGCTGATGACAGTAAACAGATTTCCTTTACATATGACATTAGGAATGGAATCTCTGCAAGATATGGCACAGAAGACCCTCTCCATGTATGTGTCTGTGTGCTTTGCTCCTTGCATTAGGGATGCAGTGGTTCTGCACAGAAATGTCTCAGTGCTGTATCTTCTGATGCAGTACAGAAGAGTAAGAGGACACAAATCAAAGGCTGCATGACTGCATGTGGCCATCCAGGGCTTTGCTCAGCTCAAGCTGACCATTAGGAATAACTGCTCAGCTCAGGAGTTTGGTGCACTGACTCAGTAACAAATCACTTCAAATGGAGAGAAATAGAGGAAGGAAGGCAGAAAGCTTTCAGTAAAACCAAGATGATATTACTGTCTTCCAAAGTGGTGTTGCACCAACAGAAAGTCTTAAGTAGACAAATTCTGCTAGTAGACAAATCTGTCATGGAGGATTTTCAAAGGTACCCATCAAAATCCAACAAATCAAAGCATTAAGTGCTGTTTCCTTCACATCTGCCTTCATTTCTCAGCTACCCAGTGGAAATCCACCTTCATAGCATCTACATAGCAGCCACACTGCTTTTCCTGTTGCTGAGGATTAAGGTGCATGTAAATGGTATGGTTCCTGTGTGGAAACATTTTCATATTCTATGAGCTGACATGAACTGATTGTTAAAAGCAATGTATCTGGCCTTGCAACTGGTGAGTTTGATGGGAGGGAATCCAGCTATTGCCACTGTTTAATTCACTGGCCCCCAGATGTGTGATATTCCCAGTACAACAGAGGTGAGCGCATCCGAAACAGTTATTTTTCCATCCAGAATATTGTTTTTTTTCTGACCCCAAACCAGAGTTTGGAGTGTACTTCCAAGGAAGCGTTGCCCTGTCCTTGATTATCCCTGTGGATATCTGTCCCTGGGACAGGGCACCGGGCTGGTGATCTATGCCCAGCCCCAGGATGACCACAGTTCTTATGTGAACAAGTGATGACTGAAGCCTGTAGCTGTGCTCACAAACGTAGGTGTGAAGCTTTCAAAGGACTGGTAGGGGGCAACCAGCCCATGGCAGGGTCCCTTCAAAACCAACCATTCTATGATTCTGTGAAAGTCAAGGGAGTCTGAAGGGGTAGAATGACCTCAAGGGCTCCTGCCTGCAGGAGCTCAGGGTTCAGGTTCCTACCTCAAACACTTCTATTACTTCTGCTGGTTACAACAAAAGCAGCTGCTTGCTGCTTTGCACCGCTGCCTGCTGGCACGTTTTGCACGCGTTGATTTAGCTGTTGGAAAATTTGTCTGCACAAAGATTTCCCCGTTACCTTAGACAAGGGTTTATTTCACCGTATTTTGTTGTTAAAATCCGTATCCCCTATCTGCCACTTGGGCAAAATGAGCCCCTTGCTGTGATGTTTACAAAGCTTTCATTGGAACTTGTTAAAGAAGCTGAGCGCTGGGGGTAGTAGGTTTTGCTCTCACATCAGTGACAAAAGTGCCATTATTTCCGTGCAAGCAGCATCGAGCCCTCCTGACAACAGGGGGATTTCAGGGAGCTCTGATGCTTGTGGGCAAGGTTGTATTCTTTGCCTATTGCAAAAAAGACTGCTCCCCGCAGAGAGCAATCGGAATATTTGTCTCTTTAAGTGAATCTGAGAGGCAGGCTGCGCGCTGCGGCTGCGGGGCTGCTCCGCGCCTCCAGTACATCAGCATGCAGGAACTGAGAGCATGTCCTTGAAGGGATGCTCAGTGACCTTGCTCACTCTGAAGGAATAACTGGGGGAAACGCAGGAGCCCAAACAGTGAGTGGTGTGTGAATACGGCTTTGCATTTGGCATGCAATGCCAACAGCACACTGCTTCCCTGCCAGGCTGACCAGATTGCTGTCATTGTTTTTGCAGGGGACTGAATGAAACCGTCCGCGCTCTTTCGTTAATAGCACACCCTGGTCACGTCTCCGTGCGAGCACATTGCGCTGGGATTGCTGAGCAGAAGCAGCAAGGTACTGATGGCGATGCATTTCCAGTGCGGGCTGCCAGAGCCCTCTGTTTGCCATTGGCTGCGGTTTTCTGGTTTATTTGCAGCTTCCCCCATCTGGAATATGAAAATTGGATCGGAGTAGGTAATTGCTAGCAGCGGGTTTTTGAGAGAGGCTTGGTGGGAGCAGAATGCCTCTTGCACAGCACTGCCTGTGCTGAAAGAGCTCTGATTTTAGATGTTAGCCACGTCTGAATCACTGGGAAACTTTACCGTGAGAGCACTGCGCACAATCCTGGAGCTGACAGCCAGAGCGGCACGGAGGGGGCAGACAATGGGATGCCCTGTCCTTGAGTTGCTCCAAGAACAGACACCCAGCGCTCCCCTTGGCTGCCCCGCAAACAGAGCATGAAGGTGACCACGGACTGAATTGTGCCCCGTGGAGATCCCGCAGCTGTTAAGGATGGGATACACAGACCCCTCGTCGGGCAGGGATTTGCTGGGAAACAGAACTTTGTTCTTCATCTTCATCTGCGCCTTCGCTGTGGTCACCCTGCTGCAGCAGATCCTCTATGGGAGGAACTATCTCAAAAGGTAAGGGGTGAGACTGTGCAGAAAAGTTATCTTCTCCAGCCAGTTCTGCTGGTCTGAAGCACCTCCCGGCATTGTGCTGACGGTACTAATGTCTTGTCAGTCCGGGAGAGTGCATCCAGCATCTGCAGTGTCTGCTTGATTGTTAATAATGGTGAGCACGAGGCATGTTGTACTGACTTGTGTTATTGGGATATACTGACTTATGTTTTTAGGATATCTTGACCTGGGTGTTTCTTAATTCTCAGCTCTTATTAATACCTGGGTCTTACTTAAGCTGTAATTGTGCCACCTGAATTTTAACTTCGATCAGACCCTGCCATCCAGGCTTTTCACCCCACGCAAGTTGAAGCTGAAATGCCTTCAGACGTTGAATTGAGGCAGCACGATCATTGCTTAAACTTTAGTGTCATTAGAAACAAACATGCCAACGCCATTCCTAAAATCAACATAGCAATGCTAGTGTTCCAAATAGCAGAGAGAACACTTGTTTTTTTCCCTGCTGTATTCCTGTGAATTTGCTACTGAGGCTGCTGTTTTGTAGAGCACATCGGCCTTTGATCTGAAACAGTGCTGCTCATGTTACTGCAAAACCAAAAGGGATCTCCAAGTGCTTAACCTCGACCCATACAGAGTTTATTTTGCTTAAATCTAGTTTGAAGTGTTATGGCTTATATGATTTTATAATAGGGAAAGTTTCTCTTGCAGGCTCTGAGGTAAGTAGGTGGCTGCTGGGGAATTTTCTATGGGAATTGAGCTGTAACTTGCCAAAAGAAATCAATGGTTTGGTTCTTGATTTGCAGCGCCAAGAGCAAACAAAATACTGACAGATCAGCAAACGTTTCTCGCCGAAGGGGGAAATAGCAAGTGTGGTGTTAATATGTATGGACAGGAGTGTTGTGGGTTAGCCATGAGCAGTTAGTGTGCCCTGCTCAGTGGTGAGGGGGTGATGGTTTGGGCATCTCACTTACAGAAATATGTGACTAGTTTAGAAGGAACCCAAGGAAAACAGCAAGAATGAGCAGAGTTGCAGAAAGCACAACAGATAACCCTGCTTGTTTGCCTTGGAGAAAATAGAGGGGAGATATGATAACTGTCTTGAGATACCCAGTGTTTGGAAAGATGAAGGTAATGAGCACACTTCTGTGACAATTCATGGGGTGACAAGAAATGGCAAGCTTTAATTACAACATGAAAGATTTGTTTCATCACAAGGGAAAACTTCTAAAGCATAAGGCTACCTAAGGAGGTGTAAAATCTCCATCTTTGGGTGCTGCAGGAACCCAACAGATAGACCAGGATGCTTTTGGTGCCACGAGGATAACCTGATGCCCAGGTGAGATCTCATTTTGCCTTACTTTTCCCATTTGTCCTAGAGGCCTTGCAGCCAGTAACTGGCTTTCCAAAGTGCAAGTGACTGCAAGAGGATTAAAGCGCTGAGAAATAGATCCCAAGTAGAGATGGAAATGAGAAATGGCCAAGTGAAAACAAAACAGTGAGAAGATACATCTAAAGACTTTCTATTGGGGTCAGTCTTTGTCCTGCCACATGCCCTGGGAACCTCTCCTGTTATGGACTGCCAGCAGGGAATGCAAAATGAGTGATGTCTAATTCCTAAACTTGCTAGGAAAAAGTTTGGTTTTGAGCAGTGCCATCCAAGGAGCTCGAGCAAAGAATTGTGCATTCATTTTGTCACTTTGACTGCAAAAGACTGCTGTTTTTGTTTCTTTTTAATCCAGCTTGTAATGAGTTGTCATTTTTCCTTCATTTCCTCACACAAAAAGATCTCCAGGCAGGTTTCTCCCTCACTCACTGAAGGGAAAAAGCATTCAGAGTCCTTTCTGCTGGGCAGTGCTAGTTCTGTTGGCTGCAGAGATAACAATTCAGAATGTGGCAGTTTCAAGCTGCCAGTTCTTAATGACAGAAAAAGTCATTTACAAATCAGCCCATGTCCTTACCATAGCATCATCATGAGGGTACTTCATTTTTTCTTTCCCTGAAGTGCATTACAGTAGGGGATGTTGGGTTTCTCGCCAGTGGCTGTAACTTTTGCCCAGTTTCCTCTTTCACAAATCCCTGCTAGGAGTTATGAGGCTCCTTGGGAGAAATTGTATCTCACACCTTCAGGGCTGTGGTGCTTTTGGAGAGCATCCTTGCAGAGAAATGGGATATTTATAGCCTCAGAGCTGCTTGCCAAGCTGGAGCCTGGGGACACTGCCTAAACTCAAAGCCATTTACACACTGGGATCCAACATGCTGCTTGGTTTATGACAGCATTTGCTTGATATCATCCCAACCTCTGCAACAGTAACAGCCCTCTGGGCCTCTTCCCAAGGCAGCAGGAAGAAATTCCGTCGTGTATTTAGACAAAGCTGAAAACTGTCCTGAAATACTCTTCCAGTAAATGTGCAATGCTTTTAAGCCTAAATATAACACAAAGCTGGCTTGTTCCTCTGCAAGGAGATGGTGGAAATGGCTATTGGCCAGCAAGACTGAAACCAAGCAGCTAAAACAGGCAGCTTGGACAGAATGTTGGGGCTGCATCAGCTCCATCAACTGATGGCTGGTCTTAGATCAACCTTAATGATTCTGTGTTTCTATTACTAGGGGCTGGTCCCCATAAGTGGTGTGGACGAAAACACTGTTAGTTGGGAGTGGACAAATGCACTGTTTGTTGGGAGCCAGATGGAAAAATAAGCTGTATGGCTGTGAGTTCTGCTATACACTGTGCCCTAAACAAGCAGGGAATGGGCTGATTGTGTTGCCATCAACACTCCTCAAGCTCCCATGGAGGCTGGTGGCCCTCCATCTACCCATGGCTGTGCTCCCAAGCCCACAGGGACAGGAAGGCTGCAGGCAAGAGATCTCCAGGAGAGGAACTCCACTCAGAGAAATCCAAGAAGGTGTTCCAGATTTCAAGGTTTTCACACATTTTTCACTCACCAAATAAATGCTGCTCATTTCTCTATAACTACCTGAAGGGAGGTTGTAGTGAGCTGGGGGTCAGCCTCTTCTCTCTTGTCACTGGTGACAGGATGAGGAGGAATGGCCTCAAGTTGCACCAGGGGAGATTTAGGCTGGACATTAGGAAATACTTTTGTGAAAGAGTGGTCAGGCGCTGGAATGGGCTGCCCAGGGAGGTGGCTGAGTCACCGTCCCTGGAGGTGTTCAATAAACATTTAGATATAGCATTGAGAGACATGGTTTAGTGGGGTTATTGGTGGTAGGTGGATGGTTGGACTGGATGATCTTGTAGGTCTTTTCCAACCTAGCTAATTCTATGATTCTATGATTCATTTCCTTTGGCTGGTGCTTTGTAATGTGCCATTGGAAAGCAGAATCCTGCTCACCTTTTTTTACTCTTTTTCCTTTTTCCCATCTTTTAGCAGTGCTCTCAGGAAAGGCAGTGTCTCATCCCCATAACAGCCAAAGTCCGAATGAGAGTTAAGCTCCATGACTTTGGGAAGCTGTGGTCTCTGATGCTCCTGATCCCGAGTAAAAAGGATGATGAAATGAGATATAATTAAGGGACTTTAATACAGATCTCTGGGGTAATTATTTTTGTTTTAGGATTAATGGGATGATTAAAAACCCACTGCATTTATCTGTCAAAGTAGGTTAAATGCCATGGACTTCTGCTTAAACCCAGAGCCTCTGCTTGCTGTTGTATTAACTTATCTCTCCAGAGCTCAGCTTTTGGCTGAATTTTCCTTTGAATCAGATGCTCAGCTGAGGGCTGGCCTTTTTTTTTTTGTGAGCTCTTGTTTGGACAGCAGGGAGTAACCCTGGATTACATCCGGAAACTGCCAGTTCTGTATAAACTGCTGAAATGGTCCCTATTCTCCTCTTCCAACCTGTAGTGTGGGGGAAATCAATAGAAAAATACCAGAATATTACTTGGCAAGATACCTATGTTCTATTGACAGGGTTTTCACTAAATATTGGTTTTCTAGCAGCCTGACTTCTGCACAGAGTGAGAGCCAGCTGAAGAAGTGAATCTACCCATTTAAAAACATTTTTAGTAGCATCAGAGCACTTTTGCAAAGATATTGAGGACTTTAAGCAATGATTACTGTAGAGTCTGTCATGTGTGAAAATGCAGAGAATCACCCAGCAAGGAAGAGCAAACATTCACATGCAGCAGAATGCATTATTTGAAAGCTTTATGACTTTCAGATGAGATAAAAAAACATTCTGTGTATGTGTGCCTTATAATTAATACCAGGCTCTCATAGCTTTATACCACCATTTTGGTATTTTTGAAGTAGCTTTCATTCAGCCTTTGCAAATGAGCTCCCAGATGTATTTACCCCTTTCTTTACCCTCTTCAGAAAGATAACATATGCACAGGATGAGCAAATAAAGGACAGCGAATAAACGTGGACTACACCTTGAAGGGATCGTGTGGTTTGCAGAGTGCTGTAAGGCAAGATCAGGTCTCTTTTGTATCAGGGCCAAATTTCTTTCCATTTAAATGTTTCTCCCAACAAACAAGCTGAAGGTCACTCGATGATTCATTTATCTAATGCACATTTATCTAATTATCTCTATGCCTCCTCTGTTTCTAACCAGAAATATTATCCCAGTGGAATGACGTGCGAAACCATGAGTCGTCTTGCTGAATCCTTGATAGGCTTTTGGAGCAGGTCTTGGTTGTGTTGGTTTTCTTCAGAGGAGAAGAGCGCTGGAAACTTCAGGAGATGAGAAAGTCTTGAAGCGATATAGACAAATATGTGTATACATGGAAAACACACACAGGATATGGCCATCCTCTAAAAACGACTTGATGTAGCCTAGCAGATCAGAGAAGCTGAGACTTCTTAAGAGCATTTCAAGGCGTGATGGGGAGCAGGGAGCTGGCATCCACATCTTGGGAAGCTGGCATCCCCATCTTACCATCGTGTGGCTGAAGTTTTAGTTTAGAGCATGGAAGCATGTTGCTTCCTCTCTCAAATTCCCTGGAAGAGGTCTCTGATGCAGAAAATAGGCAGGGATTTCATCCCTGCTCCCTGTGGACTTGCTTTATTGCAAGCATCATTGTGTTGCACTGTCAAGTGGTAAAAACATTTGACAAGCAAGTCCCTCAATTGCCAGTCCTTGTCCATTCCTCGGATAAAAGTAATTCAAAGCAATGGGAATCAGGTATTCCAATATTTTGCATGTTCAAATTGCATAATCCCCAATGTGTTACACCGTGCTCCTTCCTCAGCTGAACGCTTGAGTGCTGTGGGGCACTGCAGTGTCACAAAGATGCCTGCCCCTTTCCCAGTGGCCACCGGGTGATCCCCATTCCCCACAAACCAGCCGCATAGAGCAGAGATTGCTTTGCCTAACATTTGAATTGTGTTGGGAGCTCTGCAGAAGCTTCATGCCCTGGAGTGTTGGATTGCAGATGACCCATTACCAGCTGAAAAGTGACCCTCATGGCCCTGTCAGCAGTAGTGTCGTAGCAGCTGCTCACCTCTGTGGCCACTGTTAAAGATGTCATGGCCACTTGGTTTTTAATTTTTGACCTGATAGGGTTTTCTGATTCTTCTTACGCTTGCTGAATTACGCTCAGGCAAAATTGCTGCTCAAGGCTTTGTCTTTTCTGACTTTCACTGTGCGTCATTCTTACCCTTGATTGCTTTTTCATTTTATTCCTTGTTTTTTTAATTCAAGTGTACTCATTGCTCAGCAGTCCGTGCCTCCCTCAGGCAAACTGTTGACTTAACCTCTCATTTCCTTGTGGTATCTTTGCCCTCCAGTGATCGCATCCATTTTGCATTCCCATCAGCCCTGCAGGTAGTCACTGTCCTTCCATGCCCCCTTTAGCTAGCTAGTGTTATACTTTAGTTCCTGTGATGAAAACCCTAAAAACAAGCTCCATCATTGGTAGTTTTTTGGCACTTTCCATAAGAAAAATGCATCCAAAGCTCAGCCAGATGAAAATTTTGGCCAGTCAACAGCAAGGAGGGCTCGCACAAATGGGAACTGGGGGAGTCCTCATCTGTGGAGGAGTTCAAGAACCTTGGAGATGTGGCTCTTAGGGACATGGTCACTGGACATTGGGGGGGGGGGGGGTGGGTTAGGGTTGAGCTTGAGGATCTTGGAGGTCTTTTCCAGCATTCATGATTCTGTGAAATGGTAGGATGAGTCCTGCCGCTTGGACACACAGGAGGAGTATTGCCTACTAATGTGGCTGGCACACAGTACAAACACTGACTTTAACAATCATTTAGCTCATCATGTTCCACCCAAATCTTCAGTACAATTGGGCTCTGGGGATGTGTTTACACTGAAGAATATAGCACCATGTAGGAACTCTTGACCTGGTACTAAATATATGAGCTTGGAAACATGAGATGCATAGCAATTAGCTCAGTCAGATCTCTAACACTGTGGTGAGGTTTCTCTTGGTACCCATGCTGTGTCAGGTGTCTTTGCACTGAGCTCTCATCTCCAATATCAGAATTTGCTGACATCTTATCGTATTTGTGATTTCCTGATACATTCTGAGCTTGGGACTTGGTCAGTCTTTTCTCTTAATAAGTTCAGTGCATCACTGTCTACTCATTCCGTGATGGGTGTTGTGCTTCCCCTGATGATTACAAATAATATTTTGATTATGAATACTTATTACAAAATGCCTATTTTCTGTATCTCCTTGGATATTTATCTTCCAGCTACGGAAAAGGAATGTTTAACTTCTTTTATCTTTCTTGGGAAGTAATTTTAAATCAGTCTTTTGAGAAGTCACATGTGAATATCTGATATAAAATTTATCTGAAAAGCATGATATGTGCTATATGAAACAAAACCTTTTTTTTCCCTGTATAATAGTGGTTATAATCCAGAAGCTTCCCACCTATGTTTCCAATTTTGCTCTTTGTGCTAGTCAAAATATACTCCTCCACCACTCTGTAACTATTATTTCCCTCCAGCATGTAAAGCCAAGCTCGTCCCTCACTTAGCACAGTATGGGCCAATGTGTGATGTAGCCAAATGGATATGGGATCACGAGGTCTGTATTATTTCACATTATTCATATTATTTCATATTGCTCTCTTGTAGTGCAGTGAGTAGATATATGAGCACTTTTTCCTCATTTTACTGGAGAAATAAGAAATTCTCTAAGCTTGACTAGTCAGATTCAAATCTACTTCCACTGAATGCAGGTGTGAGTTTTAATAAACCATTGAAATAAGTCTTTGCCTTTCACTTGTCGTCATTGAATGTAATTGTCTTCAGTGACCAAATCTAGGTCTGATTCATTTTAGTGACTGTTTTCAATCACTCTAATCTGCAGGTCATTTGCGCATACCACTGGTTTTGTTTTATTTTCCATCCACCCTGTGGACACAGTGAGTCATATTTTCCCTGT
This sequence comes from Numida meleagris, assembly GCF_002078875.1. Lineage (NCBI taxonomy): Eukaryota > Metazoa > Chordata > Aves > Galliformes > Numididae > Numida > Numida meleagris. Next base: position 1,950,707 of record NC_034438.1, read on the forward strand.
TTTGCAGGAAAGAAGGAACTGGATCTCGATGTGATTAACAGTCTGACTTTGCTATACCCCTATGACATCCCCGTTAATAGTCTGGGGGGATCACTTTCCATTTTCAAAGAGAGCAGCACGATCATTTAACACTACAGTCTTCAATTCCTCCTCTCAAGGGCACAAGGATTATGAGATGGGGAAACCATTGCTCTGTTCTCCAAACATCTGCTGTGCAGGAGCTGTTTCTTGTTTGGATGATGGCAGCGGGTTTGTGCTTTACTCCCTGCTGCTTCCACAGCCGGTCTTGACAGCCCTTCACAATTACTGCTGCTCCGTTAATTTTCCTGCTCTTTTTCGCCCTCTCCCTCTGTTCTTATGTTACAGCAGTGTTTATTTGACCACATACTGATTCAACATTTGCAGTTAACAATTAGGATCAAAGTGTTGCTGTGACATTTACCTGAAATTCAAGGTCTGTATTGCTTAGATGTCCAATTTGAATTCATTCATCACAGGGTCCAGGCTGCTCATTCTCACATATATCAGGGGCATGTCCTGTTTTTAATGATGTCCATCAACCAGCACTCAATCTGCCCGCAGCAGAACTTCCTTGATAAGACATTTACTTACAATGAGTGCACAGAACACTATCAGTGTTTCTGGTCATTATGTCATTTATAAGGTCTTCCCTTGTCATCATCAGCCTCACGTGTTGGGAAAATGTGCTAATTTTAGAAGGAAATGACATGAGGGCACATTGAGCAAATGGTATTTCCATCACTGGTAGTCATTAGGAATGATCCCAGGCTCTCTTTTTTTTTTTTAAATCTTTGATATAAACTGTCTAAATTACAAAGGGAACCTCTGCATAATTTCTTCTGCTTTCCTCCCCTTCTTTTAATCTTTCTTTACCCTCTTTTTTTGTCCTGCTTCTTTTTTATCTGCCTTTTCTGTGTTTCCGTCCCGCATGTACTTTGCTCTTGCAATTCTGACTCGAAGTTTAATTTACCCCTTCTTTATCTACCTGTTAAGGTGTAGTTACTGCTGAGAGTGAATTTAGCTACCATAATATGCCAACTGAATATATTGTTGGAGCAGTTATCACTCTGGTCTGTTTTCTCAGTCTGTTTGCAGATTTGGACAGACAGAGTTTATGAACCCTTAAAAAAACAAACAAGAGGATCAGAAAATATTACACTTTCAAAATTGCAATCTCTCGACTCAAGGCTGATTGATTGAAATCAATGGCAAAACTTGCAGTAATCTTGTTAGGAACAGAATTAATTCAGGTCAGTGTTATTAAATGTCTCATCCTACTCAGTCTTAATACTACAAGCCATTATTTGTGGGAGCTTTTCTTACTAGAGGGAATAGGTTTATCATCACTCCAGAAAATGCTGTACATTACCTTAATCTCAGGCTTGCAGTGAGGCACAGTCCTATGAGCTGTGGTTTATGTATAGGTAAGTTCATGTGGTGTCAAGCTCTGTAGAACTTGTTTATTGAAGAAGAGCACCGTGTAGTCCACTGCTCTTATCTTGACAAAGTCAGACAGAAGGTCAGACAGTTGACTTGCTCCTGCCCCCAGTCTCAGCTCACCACCTCGTGTTGTGTCCTTACCATCTAGAGGAGGAAACATCGTGCCCAGACCCTCTGCCCGCATCAGATATTTCTGTACTTCAGTTAGATCCCGTTCTACCATTTCAAAGCTAAGTATTTTAAGCTGCTCTTCACAAGACATATCTACCGTTCCTCAGTGTTAGTCTTCCTGATCTCCTGCTGGATCTTACCCAAAATGCTTGTGTCCTCCTGTAAACTTTGAGCCTCAGCTGCAGGACACAGCGTTTCCAGAAAGTCCTGATGAGAGGAGGGATTGGAGAGTGGTTTTAGCATTTATTTTGCTTTAGGGGCAGATCCCCACTTGAAACCTATTTTTAAGGGCATACAGTTTTGTGTCTTTTTCAAGGACATTTACACTGAAATGAAACACTTTTCCAACAGAGTCATAAATGTCATAATGTGTTAGACTGTGGTGCATGGGAGAGCATCTCAAGTGTTATTTCAACAAGCCTGAAGTGAAGGTGTCTTAGTAAAAGTGAGAATTTTCTCATGGATATTTTTTCACACCATCTTCTTTGTAGAAGTCATCACCTTGGGCAACCTCAGCTGATGAAAACTAAGAGCAATTTTGGAGGCGTAGGACTCCCTGATGAGTGATAGCACTGCATTACCTGTTGGAATTATGGTATAATGCACACACCCTTGAATGTGTTTTTCCAAGTGGAGGGGTAGTTCAGGATGCCATCTCTTTCTTCAGTTCAGACCACTCCCTACCTCCTTCAGAATTCCTTTTTTAATGCCCATTGTCTGTCTTTACCATCCAGTGCTGATAACTGCTGCCAGTCAGACTGAGGGATGGATGGGATTTGAGAGTCCTTGTGACCACCCCGTTGACCAGGAAGCCCAGCGGGGTCCTGGATGCCCTTTCTTTTGGGCAAAGCAGGCTGGCAGATTTCTTCCTGTGCAGCCCTGCCAGGAAGTTAACTTGCAGTACTGGCAGCACCAAATGTTCACAGTGCAGCTGCCAGCCCTCTGAAATCATGAAATTCAGTTAAAATGGAGAAGATTAAAAATAACAGTTCGTTGACTTCTGAGCTATGGGGAAGGATTTGGTTACTGTTGTCAAATGTTTCTTCAGACCCAACTTTTAAAAACGTGTTAGATTTCTACCAAACTATAGCTGGAGTTCCCTGGATCACAGAATAGATTTATAGAGTCACAGAATCCCAGAATGGTTAGGTTGGGTGCAACCTTAAAGCCCATCCAGTTCCAGCCCCTGCTGAGATCTGAGGAATGCAGGCATCATAGGACTTGCTGTGAATTTGTGAAAGTTCGGAAAATGGGGAGTTGTGATGATTGTGATTTGGATTTACTTAAAACATATCATCTTCCCAGAAGGGAGAAGCAGCAATACGGTGTGACTTAGAGAACTCATCAACTATTGCAAACAATGATAAATCCTTCGGTGGCATGGCCAACAGATCAGAGGAAGGACCCAATGCCCACCACATGTAACAGCTACAGTAGATGTGAAGTTGAAGTTTGGATGGTTTATTTCTTTGGCCTTTGAGTTCTCCACATCAGTCTCCTGCTTTTTGTACTGGGGGACTGAAATTTCCACAGTGCTTCTTGCATCCATGTGTTGTTCTGACCACTGGCCCTCCAGTTTGCTGGTTGAGGTGACTGGTGGTGTTTTCAGATGAGGGCTTGTAGAATCTATGGGAAGTGAAAATTAATGGATTGCAAAGATAATGAATTGTGGCTCTTGGTATCCTTTTATTGTTTTTGACGATGTTTGTGTCATAGTCACATTTCTGTCTTATGAAAAAGGACGGGAAAACTCGTGCTGATAGAGTTAACCTAATGAATGGTATCAAATACCAACTGCCTCGTTTTCTTGCTAGAGGGCTGCAGTTTAGCTGGCAGAATGGAGAGGAATTGGCCAATTGGACCGGCACCTTTAATTTCACGGATGACGGAGCAGTGAAGAGTGGCAGTGACACAGGCACCAGGTACTGACCCCGGAGGGGATGACTGCAGACATCTCTCGCTCTGTGTATGAACGACGAGTGTGAGCACAGGCTGTGTGAACAGATTTACAGTTTGTTTTGGCTGCTTGATGCTGTTCACACATCACAGAAGATGCTGGGGGTGCTGTGCTGGCCCACCAAGGCATTGGGGCCGTTTGGAATATGCCGTAATCACCCTTGTGATGTGCAGAATGGTGACATTTGTGTCCTGGCCTCTCCTTTTCCTATAACCCCACCATGGCCATTTGTCAATATACAGGGAAGTATGGGAAAGTGTACTTGACTGGGAAGTGGAATGTCCCAGCGCTGATAGAAAATCTGGCCAATAGCTTTTCTTTATAGTAGAATACTCTTTCTAAGAAAACATAGTTTAACTTGAAATCATTCCAGTGCCTCATAGGCGAAAAATGTTCTGTCAAGGCAAGACCACAGTATTTCCTTTATACTTACCATTCTGAAGATGATTTATAAGTGCTGATGCGCTGTTGGCTGTTGCACATTTATTAATTTATAGTAGGATTCTTCAGACTGACATGTATATAAAGAGCCATGAAAGGCTGTGTGCGTAGGTAAGAAACTGCAGTTGTAGCAGGGAGTTCTATGGCTGTCACTCTGCAAAAATTGGTGCAGGCATGGGGCTGATTCTTAGAATATTAGTCATAGGAAAGGGCCCTCTCCTGTAAAAGAAGGCTGTCTAGTTCTCAGCTTTTGTACAGGACAAACTCCGGCACTTTTACCTCGAGGAGCAAAGCTGAATGAATGAAATGAATGAAAATATTGTTCAGTGCATGACGTATATTTACATTCATGTATTTAATAACAAAGGTATGATGATTCATCTGGCCCACTGGTTGTCTTATGGTGTCCTCTGCCACCTGCAGTCTGTGTGAGCTGGGGATAGGTTCACTGTGGTTCCACTCAAGGTGAAACCTTGCTGTGGGTCCTTAAGAAAGGACCTTTCAGTGCATAGTCCTTGCAGTTCCTGTGGACTCGAAGAAATTAGATAACCTGACTCTTGTGTAGTATGAAGGTTGAATAAATAGCAGGGAAACTTTAGAAACACTTTAAGTTAAAGGAAAAAAAAAATAATTAGAAGAAGCTTGCATTAAGTAACTACAGAAATAAAATTCTCCCTGCCTAAATTAGGTACTGTGTGTGAAATATCATCGCAGTATATTTTGGTAACCACTCTCCACTGCAGCTGTGCAGCTGATAGCATTTCAACAGCCAGCGGAAGTACGGTGCCTGAGCTGCCAAAAATCACCCATCTCACCAAACTACAGCAGTGCTGCAGTTCCTGTATGGCTCTTTCTTGTAATGGGATCCATATCCATGCCGCTGCCACTCATTAAGGAAGCACTGTGGAAAGGCCCTCTGCAGCTTTTAGCTCAGAACCAGAGAAAAATGGTTCACTCTTTCTGTATTTATGTATGGATCCATCTGGCTGTCTCTACTTTTGTTGCATTTTTAGTGAGTGCATCTACAGTCTGTATGTTCAAAGTCTTCGATCGAGGCACTTGGCATAAAAGAAAACTGAATGTGGCACAAAGGCAGATATCTTCCTGAAGACAGAAGAGAATTAGTAAATATAGATTTCCCCCTCTAGGTGCCCTTGGCACAGACAATTGAACTGTCACTGCATGCAGGATGGAGAACCAAAACCCTTGCAAGTTGCAAATGATATTGGATGACACTGAACCACAGTGTTATTCTCAATCTCTTTAGCCCTTTCAACAAGGAGGAGGTTCAGGATGAATGTTTTTTTGTATGAACAGGATCTAATTGCATAAGTTAGGTGTAAATTTCCCTGCTCGTTGCAGGGGATTTGGAACAGGTGGCCTTTAAAGGTCTCTTCCAACTCAAATGGTTCTGTGATTCTATGATTTTATGCAGCTAATATCAATAGACATATGCAAATTTCAAAGTCAGTATAATGTTAGTAAGTGTGGAGATGAAAGATGAGATTTCAAGTTAGGGGTAGGTCTGGCTGTGACATGCATTGTGCGTAAATGCATTACAGACATTACTCATTTGTCTACTGTCTGAGAGTGAAGCATACAGAAAAGTAAAATAGAGCTATGAAGATGTGGAGGTGAGGCTGCGTGGTGAATAACTGCAGAGTTGTGTCATCAGCTGTTTGCTGTTTACCTTTGATCACCTTTCTTACTGTGTTACCACTAGACACCCCCTGAGAGTCCTAATGTAACACCCAACATCAAACTGTTGGTATCATCTGAAAGCAAGCCTTCCTCTAATGAATAATTCTTTCTACCAGAAAGAAAACTTGCAGACTGAATTTTCCCAGCCTGATTTTACTTGTATATATTTATGGATCTCCAGAGAGATGTCTAAAGAGTACAAAACTAATTACATGTCAGCATGCTCACAGTAAATACCTCTCACTGCATGGCTCTGCACTTCACTGTGCGTTATTAGCTCCTTATTTGTAGAAGGTTTGGTGTTTAAAAGTAGTAATTGAAATAGATACTAGTTTCATTAGCTTCTATCATTCGTGTATTTAATGCGTATATGCATATTCATACATGCCTGGCATTGATCCATGTGTGTTTTGTAACTACTCTATCTTTTAATGGTGTAATTTAATATATAGTGCTAAGACATTAATAACTCATTATCCATTCTGTAAGGGATTTATTAGATGCAAATAAAGAAATTCCAAAGCGTTACAAGACAGCCAGACTTCATAAGAGTAGTGGCCATGTCAAAACCAACGAATAGTGAAGACTGATTGCACAAGAAGGATCGAATAGCACAGAAGTGAAGAACATTATGTTGTCTGATTTTAGTGGGAGCTCATTCAGATATTAACTAATGTATGAAGCAAAGTGTAGCTTTCAGTTGGAATTCCAAAATAAGCCCTACTTCAGTTGCGGGCAGCTCTACTGTCCCACAGTAACGAGGCTAACCAACAAGGCTTTTCATCCCAGGGCATTTAGAACACTTCTAAAGGCTGCATAGAACCATTCCCAGGAGATAAAAAGTGATCTCATGAATTTGCGTCAGTGTGTGGTGCAGTGAGTCTGGATCCTTTTGTATTAGCTAATATTGCTGTGGGTAGATTTCCCACAGAGTTATGTATTTGCTGGGGCTTTTTGAGCACCAGAAGGTTCGTTTCCATTCATATTACATTGCTGCAGATCTTCTAGAAAAAAACATAGAATCACAGAATCATTAAAGTTGGAAAAGACTGCTAAGATCCCCAAGCCCAAGACCAACCCAGCCCAGTATGTCCACTGACCATGTCCCCAGGTGCCTCACTTCCATGGTTCCTGAACACCTCCAGAGATGGGGACTCTACCACTTCATTGGGCAGATTATGCCAATGTATCACCATTCTTTCTGGGAGGAAATTATTCCTAACATCCAACCTGAATATGTTTTGCAACTTAATGGGACTGTGAACTTTCATCCTTACAGCACTTGTTGCTGCTAAGATTAAGCTGCTTTACTGGTGTGACGATACATCTGGCCCACTGGATGAATTCTGTGATCTCTGCCACCTTCAGTCTGTATGAGCTGAAGATGCATTCAGTGCAGAACATTGGTAGTGAGACCACAGAAGTCTGATGGGTGAAGGAGGAGGTGAGCTGTATGCTTTTAGGCCCACTGGTTTATACACTGAATTTTCCAGTACGGCAAATATGAAACTTTGTGCCCAGTGGCTACAAAACAGAAGGTGCAGTCAGTTGGATTCATCAGATACACGTCTTACAAGATGAGTGTGAGCCATGAAGCCTCACAGACCAGGAGAGCAGTTGAGGAGATTCCTTAATTCACAGTGCTGAACTAGAATCTTGAGAACCAGAAGGGGAAAAAAAATGCACTGCTTGAAACAATAACCTAAGATGAGTTTTTGAGATATAATTGATGTATAAGTGTTGACTTGTGTTTTGTTATGCCTCCCAGGTGGCCCTATGACTAATAGCATCGGTGGCTTGTTTTAATCAAAGCGATAGGAATGAGATTGATTAAAACAGCCAAACAGCAGTTTATTAAAAATTGGAGAGTTCAGAAGTGGCACTGCTAAAACAGGGCTCCCTGACATATCCCACTTCTGCTTGTCAGATGCCGATGTTGTTTTGATATGGAGATAATGAAAGAAAAGAAACAACGAAGTTTCCTGCAAAATGCCATTTCCTCTCCAATAAATCGTACTGAAGGTGACACAGCTGCTCCAGTACAGCTGTATTGGATAAGTCACATAGAAATAGTAATGGAGGCACAGTCTGGCAAGGTTTGGTCCCTCACTCACAATAAGTTCTCTGTTGAAGTCAGCACCTATGTTGCTCTGCATGGATTTTCCCAGAGCCCCTGTAGCTATGGTGCACTCCACCTCAGCCAGACCTTTCCTAAAAAGGTTTGAGGATCCATACTAGCCCTGCTGAATGGATGCAAGTCCCCATATGCTTTGAGAGTGGTGCTCTGGCCAACTTGTATGGTTCTGGAGTGGGCAAGGTGAGTCTAGACTTGAGTTAGACACAGATCTGCCCATACTGATCAGTGCAGACACTGCAGATTGGACATTTCTCTTAGCAAGTGTTTAGCAGAAACCTACAGGGCTTCATTCATTTGTTCTCATTTCTTAGTCTCTGGACAATGTGCATTTTTGGAAAGATCTTTGTTTTTCCTGCAAGGACAGGTGGAAACCTTCACACAATGCTCTACTCTCTTGCAGCCTCACTATGAGCAGACCAGAACCATCCCTGTGGGAATGAGCAAAATGGGAATGAGGTTTTTGCAGGAGAAAATGGTCTTGTTTAAAACATGCCCGACAGTGACATTCAATTATATTTTAAAACCTTTGTGCACTATATCAGAAGAATCAGCGCCTTGATCCATATGTCACTTGAAGACATGTCTCAGTCTGTTTAATTCATGCAGCGTGATGAAGCAAAACTGACTTCCAGTCAAAGCAGGAGCAGCCCAGGTGCAGATGGCCAAAGACCCAAGCATGAGCTCATATTGTTGGGAGTCACATCTGTCTCTCAGTTGCCCGCTCAGTGGGCTGCTCAGCTGCAAGTGAGGTTGCAGTGAGAGACTTGAAGGTTAGGAAAGAAGAAAGCCTTGTTTAGGCAAAGCAGAAGAATGCCAGAGCAAGTAGCATCTCATTTCCAGGCATTCAGTAGTGAGGAGCTTAGAAAGAGTCCTCTCCCAGTGCTTTTGGTGTTAAGGAACAGGATTTAATTCTGGAAGAATCCATGTTACTCAGATTTCAGCAAGGGAGGGGAAAGCAGTGCACGGAAAGGAGACACCAGGGTGACATGTAAACTCTGTTCTATGAGTGTAAAATATGCCTGTCACTCCCATAGAGCTGAAATGCAGCCCTGTTTCACAGTGCCATAGCCAGGAGTATCACTTGTCACTAATCAACAGCACAAATCAAAATGCTGTTGTAGAGTCATTAGCATTTGCTACCTGAATTGCAGACCATGAATTCGACACTCCCAGTGACTGCTGGAAACTGAGGGAGATGAAATACTGGAAGAGGTGTCTTGCAGGACAGCCCTGTGCTTTTCTGAGCTGTAAGCTGATGGAATAACTGTTGCAAATGCATTTCTGCTTCATGGGTTTCCTTTAAGAACCAGAAGTGGGTTTTTTTTGTGTGCAATCCTTTCCTCCTTGCTCCTCTACCTCTCAGTAACACATCCTTTTTCTTCTCTTTTTGGTTTGTGGACTGGGTAAACAAGCAGTGACCAAGAGTTTCTGGTATGCAGGAAATTTCATCTCTTTCATAAAATGACATCTTTCTCTGCTGTGCCGTGCGTTGCAGCCAGCTTTCCCATGTGATAACTTGCTGTTTGACATTTGAGCTGAAGTCCTATGAAGTCAGCTTTGGAAATTTATCTGGAGTTCATCAACACAGAGCTCTGGCCATGCCCAATGAGATGAGTTCTTCAATGAGTTTCAGCTGGAGCAACTTTCATAATAGACAAGTTGCTCAGTTCCAGCTCCACAAGCACACGGGAGATGTAACAGCGCAATGGATTTCATCTGCTCTTCAATGAGGGCTGAATGTCCAGGTGGATAATTGAGTCAGAAAGAGAGCCCTGGGGCTTTGGTGAGAGACCAGTCCTGTTGATGACTTCCATCTTCCTTCTGCGGGCTGAAGAAGTCTTTTCCCAGATTAATCACTAGTGATGAAGCACTTCAAATTCATTATTTCCTCTGCAGAACTCATAAAAATGTATTTGTTGCATTGAAAAGTAAACGAGCATACTTCAACATAGTCACATTTTTAAAAGATTGCTGGGCTACTGTATTTCTTTCACCATCCCTGGAGGTCTTCAAGAACCATGTAGATGTAGTACTTGGTTTAGTGGGGAAATATTGGTGGTAGGTGGACAGTTGGACTAGATGGTCTTGGAGGTCTTTTCCAACCTTGGTGATTCTATGATTCTACAGTTCTTTGCAGTAATCAGTTTATTTCCTTATGAAGAATTTTTGGTGTTCATCTCCTGCCATTTCTCAGCATGGGTTCCTTCCTCTTGGTCTCAAGGTTTCTGTCCTTCACTGATTCACAGTGATTGGTTTGGGACTGGGCAAAGCTGAAGTGGTGAAAACCTCTGGAAGGGTTGAAGGACACTCTTCAAATAGTTTTTGACAAGTTAGAGACGTCCACAGTTGGTGGCAGGTTTCTGTGAAAGGCTTTGGGCTTTCTCCAATCACAGACCATAATCCCTTTCCCCCCTTTTGTGGGTTTCTCTCTTCCTAGCTATATCAAGTCAATTTCTGGATTTACTTAAAATGCAGAATTCAGAATGCCTTGAGATACTTCTGGTGTTAGGAGGCCCTTGTGGAGATTGCTGGTGATGGTTTTTGGGCATGCTCTCTTCCAGCAGATTGCCTGGGCAGTGAGAGCACTCTGCACTTCTCAAGAAGAGGCCAACATTTGGGTCCCCCAAGAGTTTGCTGCTCACCAGAAGAAAGAACCACTAAAATAACAAGATTTCTTTCTTTTTTTTCTTAAGTGTGGGTATAAGAGAGACATGGCCAACCTCTTTTCAACGGTCTGTAGGGACAGGACAAGGGGAAATGGCCATAAACTTGAGCATAGGAAGTTCCACACCAATGTGCAAAGGAACTTCTTCAAAGTGAGGGTGACAGAGCACTGGAACAGGCTGCCCTGGGAGGTTGTGGATTCTCCTTCTCTGGAGATATTCAAGACCCACCTGGACGCCTACCTGTGCTGCCTGATGTCGGAGGCCTGCTTTGCAGTGGGGTTGGACTTGATGATCTCTAGAGATCCCTTCCAGACCCTGCAGTTCTGAGATTCTGTGATTCTGTTTTCCTACTTCTCTATTCCCTCTTGAACATCTCAAAGGGTGTTATATTGGCAACTGAACAGAAATTCCAGTCAAACACGATCTTTGACTTAATTTTCAAATGTCACCACACCAAAATATTACATTACTAATAATGGTTTAAATAAAACTCTTACAGGAATCTAGTAATTTTCTTATTGAAAAATCAGAGGGCACATTGTAGCTACAGAGTTGTGAATTCTGAAGGATTCATCAAAATAGCTCGATTTAGCTTCTGTTGTAATACTCTTTCCCCCTGGTCATCCAGTTGTACTTCTTCATTATGCTCATAACTGCTGTATGGATATGTGCAGTTCTTAGGTTTTGAGTTTTAACACACCCTTACAAAGACGGAGTTAAAGAGACACAGAGCTTTGCTTAAACTCTAAATCACTTTTGTGATTTCAGTAGTCTCATGGAATTCCATGGCCAGCCTAGACTTTGTCTGACCCCTATAACTGAGTTCCTACCACTGTGTTTTGTTTCTCCATCTCTTCAGTCTGATGGTTGAAGTGGAGGAATTAGACCAAAAAAGTAAATATTTTTGTCAGATTTTAATTAGGATTAGGGTTGTCAGATCTGATGTGTCTGAACATCCAAATTCTTTTGTTCTCAAAACTGTCTCAAACTTTTTGAGAAGAAAATCCCAGTTCCTCTTCTCCTCCAAATATACCAGTAAAGTAAATTGTGAGGAAAAGCTCAGTTGCTCTGAGCTATGCAACACTGTACACAGACGAGGTGAAATTGCCAGCACTTTGCTAAGAAATTCAGGAAATGTTTATTTTTAATTCTCAGAACGTTGAGGCAAAGGATGGGAATAGTGTGCCATAAGTGATCAGCACTTTTCCCTTGACTTTCAGTGGCATCTATCATGTGCTGCCCATTGGAAAATGCATCTGGCCCTTGATGATGCCTACAGGAGAGATGAACTGACCTGACATCATAGCCAGTTATCGCCTAAGCAGGTTGTCTTGGATGCTCTTAGAAAACGTATTCATTTAGTTTAAGTTAGCCAAATAGAAATTGCTGAGTGCTCCCTCTTGAACATCTCAAATTAACGTTTGAATCTCTGAAGGGCTGGGCATGGGTGGCTGTTCTACAATCAGCAATGACGTCTGTGTTTTGCTGGGAGTAATAACTGCCTTTGAGTCAGATGTTGTAGTCTCACACTGGGTAGGGATCACAAATGACAACTCAAAGCACATTTCTGTTGACTTGTAAGATAAGTGACCTAGTCTAAGGCTTATAAATAGTTTTTGTCCTTATTCTTCCTCAGGTATTTCGAGTTTTATGAAGGGCCGTTGGAATACAACTCCACCAAATGCCTGGAATTGCGACAGGACATCATTGCGGTGAAGGTTTTGTCTATGTAAGTGTGAGTGTTTGCTAAGAAGGTTGCTTTCCAGACAGGATGAAAATGGTAACTTAAGATAAAATCATTAAAGATTTAAGGTGCAAGAGATCCTATCAATAGGGATCTCACCCACGTTTCCTGAGATTCTCTTATGTGTGTAAATAGTGACATTTGAATTTCATTTGATGTTCATTTGAAAAAAAAATTGAGGCTTTTAAACACGCTGAGGCATTTTAGACAGGCCTGGTATCATAATTTGGAATTAAATACTGTGTTTGCAGTACTATTTGTATATATTCCAGGTCGTTCACTGAAGGAAACCGAAGAGTAAGAACAGACAGACTAACTCATGGAAGTGTATCTAGCCTCATGCTCCGTCATGACCGTGGCTAGTTGTGAAAGCTAAGAAATGGGGCAGAAAATTAGCCCTGCCAGATAACAAATTCTGGCATGGTGACTCTGAGTGGTAGGTGGTGTCTAGCAGTCACAGAGGGCAGTAGACCTTCCTGTGAATTTGTTTAGATCTTTTTTGAGCCCATTTGTCCTTTTGACTGCCATAACTTTCTTCAGCAGTGAGTTTCAGTAGTAACACTCAGTAAAAATTATGGAAATGTGTGTTCTGAGAGATAAAAAAAAATCTGTATTCTGCTGCATTTTGTCTTCTCTGGTCCTATGTATATACCAGGAAACTAATGAGTTGACTGAGATTTACCCATGGAGCCAGATAGATGAGTCAGTCAAAACATACAGGTTGCCCATGGAGCTGATTGCACAAAGCAAAATGGGATGTTTTTGTATTGACCTTCTGCATTTTCAGCTGACATTTACTTTAGGTGCTCACATTATGCCTAGTCCCTTACTATGTCTAAAATCATGCTGTAGTCACCTCATCTACAATCCACAGGGTTTATTAATTCCATGAACTGATAGTCTCAGCTGAAAGTGCAGCTGTACAAGTGCAGAGCTTAAAGCAGTCAAGGCTGCAGAACTGGATTGCCACTCCAGATCTCTATGAATTTTGAGCATGTCTCCCTCACTGACTTTGTGCTCAAAAGAATGTAGGTTATGTCCTTGTCTTCTGCATTTGGTACTGGATGAAGGAGACAAGAGTAGCAACTTTGCACTGCCTGCTGACTTGCAGTGCTTAAAAATAAATGGAAGGGGTGAGAATGTGGCACTTCTGCCAATGTTCTGCTGAAGATGGTGAGTTTTGAATCACTTTTCTGCGTGCTTATCAGATGGTACAGAGACTTGCTCATTTCTTCTCTTCCTTTCCAATGGTAAGAAAAGATAGTGGACTCCTGCTCAGTGGGGTCGAGTTAGCCTTACTTTGTGATAGCCATTTGACACTGAGCTCTTTTGCTACGCTGGATTCTTCTGATGTGTTCCTTTCTGCTGTGCTCTGTTTCCTAAGTCAGCCTGTATGGTAATGGAAGATTTCCAAGTTAATATGCTCTGGGGGACTACGGAAAGTACAATATGACCCAATTCCTTCCTGTAGCTTCCACAGCCTGGGAAATCCTAAGTGCTACTCACTTTAAATATATAATTATCTTAAAAGCCTTTGCTTTATTAGAACATTCAAAGCCCTCAAACCTGAAGAGAACTCATTAAGGCCTATCAGTCTTGAAGAATTCTCAAACATCGGATGAGCTCCAGCCAGTACCTGAATGTACAAGGCTTAGAGTTGCTATCTCTAAGGAGAGAAAAATAATTAAAAATATACATTTTGCACTGGGTAGACCGACTTGTTTGCCCTATTGAAGGAGATGAATCCCTTGTCATAAAGTGAATTCTGTTTTTCTTTTTATCTTTTAGGGTGAAACAAACTGAATTATTTGACAGATGGAAGAGCCTACAGATGTGCAAATGGGAGATGAATGTCACAGAAGCCAACATATTCAAGTAAGAATGCTGCACAGTGATGGGGCTGTGCAAAATTTACTTTAGTCTGAGTTTAGCTTCCTACAGAGAAGTCTAACATTCAGTATGGATTGCAAGAGAAGCATTATAACACTGTAACTTCTGGAGAACCATCCTTTTGAATAAATATGGACATTTTATATACTTAAAAAGAGTATAAAGAGTCATCAGCAAGGGTGAAAGAGACCTCTTCTGGCGTGTGGGATAGTCTTTCCAACAAAGACAGGGAATTTGGTATGGAAAAGACATTTCCAGGTATGATTTGGGCAGAAATGTGCTGGAACAAAGAAGTGAAAGCTATACATAATGCATCAGCTTAGCTCCCTGGTGGTGTACGTGGTGACACTACAAATTTGGCTTACAAAGCACTAGAACTAGATTTTTTTGTGGTGTGTTAGGTACTGCCAGAGCTTGTTTCTCAGTTCTTTTTTTTAATGGCTTCTCTGCCATTGCTTCCCAACCATCTTCAAGTGTTACTTCTGGTCTTTGGAGACCTCTGCAGTTTGTTTCTTTCTTTCTTTACCTTTCTTCATATGACCTTCTCTTTGCTGAACGCCCTCCATGGTCCTTTCAAGACACAGTTTGTGAAACTGATCTTGTGAAGGCAATAGTAGAATGAAGCCCAAAAGTACTTGAACGCTGTGTATTCATATATTCAAGGGCCGTGTTTGAGTATGTCTAGAGAAAACACATTATTAAGCTCAGGGAAGGAAGGTATAGATTAGATGTCAGGGGAAGTTCTTCACAGAGAGAGTGGTGAGGTGCTGGAACAAGCTGCCCAGAGAGGCTTTGGGTGCCCCATCCCTGGAGGTGTTCAGGACCAGGTTGGATGGAGCCCTGGGCAGCCTGGTCTCGCCCTGCCTGTGGCAGGGGCTTGAAACTCGGTGATCTTAGGGGTCTCTTCCAACCCAAACCATTCTATGATTCTGTGATTTCAAAGCGGAATAGACTGGTTAATTCTGCAAGTCACTGGCATGATTCAGAGCTACTGTTTACAATAAGGCCCTGAAAATTTCTCCCAAATACTCTTTCATGATTACAGGAAAAAATCTGATATGAATTAATGAGAGAATGTGAGAATGCATGTGCTGAGTTAGTCACTAACATCTTTTTAAAATAACTAATTGTTAGTCACAGATTTATAGCATTTTTTTTTTCTGATGTGAGCTCCACACATACGTTTTTAATTTATATTTTTTTCTGTGAAATATCTGACGGGCTGTTATCAAAGCCCATTATGACCAAGAAAAGTGCTATATACAATTAGGGCCTTTTATCTTATAGATTCCTTGAAGATACTTAAACAGTTCAGAAGGAGAAAGCATGAAACTCAGACTGTTACTAAGGAAAACAATTTCTGGATGGTCATTCTCTATCAGCTGTCCGACATTTACCTTAAGGAATGTGCCTCTGGAAAACTAATAGAATGTTAGAGGACATCTCTTCCAGTTCCTTAATGCAGGACTAATGAAGAGCATTTTCATATCTCAGATATCACAATTCGATATGACTGCTTGCATTTAATTAGTGACTGATTTCATTATTCAGAATTACTCATCGATTCGTACAGTCTCAGTTGCTGCCTTGATATCATATTGCCTTGATTGTGATATGATGTCGTTCTGCTTCAGTCAAGTATGCAACAGGAACTGGACATCACTGAAATGTTTGCATTATTCTGTATTTCCTTTCCAATCCTTGTAATAAGACCCACAGAGCAGAGTGACTTTGTCTTTCAGCTCCTAAGGAGGCCACATACCCTGGAGGCAAGGTACCTAACTTGGCCATTTGACCTTGGCTTCACGTTTATGCATTGACCATGGCATGTATTTTTCATTAAAAGGACAAGATGCATTGATTGAAACAAACTGGCTTTGGAGTGAGATTAAGTCAGGGTTTCCGTGGGATATAAGGAGGCATAAGCTCAGCTTGGGAATATAGAGCAAATCAGAGTTTGCATGTGGATTTCTCTGGAAAAAGGAAAATCCAGAAAATCACCATTTTACCACTCATGTTGTTAAAAAGAGGTGTTTTTTTTTTTCCTCAAAAATGCCTTGTTTGCAGTAATAGTAACTGCAAATCCTAAAACATGCTATCAGCTCCTAGATGTCATTTATCTCTTTTTCATTTTACAGATCTACGTTGTCGAGGTGTTGCAATGCCCCTGCCTTCTTGTTCACCACTCAGAAAAACACTCCTTTGGGAACTAAGCTGAAGTATGAAGTGGATACCAGTGGAATCTTCCACATCAACCAAGAAATCTTCAAAATGTTTCCGAAGGTGCCTCTGCAAAACTAACCACACTCTACTTGCTGCATCATATAATGTGCTGAAGCCACACATTTAGGCTCATAAAATTGTTTGAGTTGGAAGGGGTCCTTAAAGTCCATCTGCTCCAACTCTGTGCAGTGAACAGGGATACCCACAGCTCCATCAGGTGCTCAGAGCCCTGTCCAGCATCTCCAGGGACGGGTCACCACCACCTCTCTGGGGAGTCTTTTCCATTGAATCATCACCCTTATCATAAAAACTTCTTCCTTATATCCAGTCCAAGCAATTAGCTGCTTAGCATTTCTCCAGACATCATTGCTTATAGTTTGAATACTTTGAGTATGTTGATTTGTGGTATGAAATTTCAGTTAATCATCCTGTTTACTAGTGGTCATCTGGTCTAGCATGCAATGTATGCTCATTTTCCTGCAGAACATAAACCCAACTTACTTCTAAAGTACAATATTCATATGAAATAAATCCAACATTTGGGGTAGGTCTGCTTTTTAATGGGTTTATTTTATAACTCAGATTCATAATGACTATTTTTATCCTCATTGCTGCTTGCATCTTATCTGTTAACAGATCATAGAATTTTTAAATGTATTCATTATAAAGATTATTCAAAACCTTCCCAGCCAATAACCCATGACCTGAAGGCCAAAGGGCAAATCAGTGGGTAACCAGTGGGCAATCCCACTGCACTTTACACCAATGTGCAGAAGTGATCTTATCTGACTACTGATTGATCCTGAATTTAAAGTGGGAACTTTGGAGGGGATAACTGTAATTTGTCCCTTTCAGAAAGGGAGGAAAAAATTGAATTTCAGTTATTAATGTTGACCTTGAGGGTCTAACCACTTTTAATGTGTTGACTTTCTCATCACTGCTGAAGGTAAGGCAGTGAACGGTATGGAAAAATCCTGGAGATAATCACCTAGAAATGTCATGCTATTCTCACCTCTCTCTGTAGTTCACAGAATGAAATTATTGATAAAATATGTATGGCCAAAAAGGAGCAGTTTTGTGCTTACATAAGCACGTCTGTACATATTCATTGGGTGTAGTGCCTTAATGGCCCTGCTCTGCTCTCTGAGATGGGTTTGTCACTCTTTCTGGCTTCTGCAGCAGCAGCGGTACAAAAGCTAATTATTATTAATTAATGCTATTGGTACAGTTAGCGGTAGCAAGCACTAAAATCTGGGCTCAGTTCTGATAAATAAGCTGTAAAGTGCTGGTTTAGAGAGACCTCCTGGGCTTCACCATCTGCTCTGGGATCAGCAGACTTCTCCAAAGGACATCAGAATCTTGCGTGCTGTAGGTTTATGGTTCATGCCCCTGTGTGGAAATCAGAAGGGAAAGTGATTTACTAAAATGACTTCTTCTGTTATTAAGTCTGAGCAAATAGAGGTTATGTGCATTTCATTCTGAGTTGGTTTCTCACAGCACCTCTAATTGCACAGATAACATTTCCATCTGTTTATACGCACCATGGGAATACTGTCAGCTTCCTACGATGAATGTATCTGCATCAAGATGCAGCTGCACCAAAAAAAAAAAAAAGAGAGAGAAAAAAAGAGAAAAAGAAAAAAAAAAGAGGAATAATAAAAAAAAGACATCTTGTTCCATGCTTCAGGAGATTAACCTACTTTTTCTGATGTTGCAGGATATGCCATACCACCGCTCCCAGTTTAAGAAATGTGCTGTGGTTGGGAATGGAGGGATCCTGAAGAACAGCAAATGTGGCCGAGAGATTGACAGTGCAGACTTCGTGTTTCGGTACTGACTTTGTGTGTTTGTTCATTTGTTTGCTTTGCCTGTTTTCTGCTTTAATAGCACATGAAGGATTGATGGCAGGGCTATCCCCTCACAAGTGGAAACGTTGGATTTACAAACTGGCCAAGTCAAGTCTGCTTCTTGCACAACACGGTGATATTTCAAAGAGAAACTTCCTTGTATAATATTTGTTTTAACTGTAAGATTTGAGGGGTTATTTCTCTCTAACTCCATGGGGACAGCAACTGACTTACTGACAGCATTTGATGTCCTCATTCAGCTTGCCCCGTTACCCAAGTCATGGATTTATTCTTGCATGGACATTGGCCCAGGCACAATGTCTCATGTATTTTTATCATCCTTAATATGAAGAAAGGTTACTTTTATTATTCTTAAGCACGTCTAATCCCTCTCTGCATCCTGCTAAGCTCTGTGTCTGGGTCATGGCACATGACAACTAGCTCACAGATCCGTGACCTGCTTTATAAGAAAGAAAATCAATTTTCTTCTCTTGGCCCATTTTCTGCCTTCAGGTACGTTTCTTTATGCTTAAAGTAAGTGTTCTTAAATCAGTGAATTTCTCCAGCTTCATAGAATCGTAGAATGGCTTGGGTAGGAAGGGACCTCAAGGATCATCAAGCTCCAACCCCCCTGCCACAGGCAGGGCTGCCAACCTCCACATCTAATACTAGACAGGCTGCCCAGGGCCCCATCCAACCTGGCCTTGAACACCTCCAGGGATAGGTCATCCACAGCCTCTCTGGGCAGCATACCATCAAAAATTAGTGTAAATGCAAATCATTGGATTCTAAACTTGTCATCAAATGAAAAACGGCAATGTACAGGTCCTACATTCACTATTCATTATTTTCATACCCCTTTACATTAATCCACTGTCTTAATTTTAATCTCTGAAATAATCTAGGTTTCACATAATTTCCTTCATTTTAAAAGGCTACTGTGCACTGCATACATTAAATAAGTATAGCAGGTTCCTTTCTTCTGTGATGGATTGCCATATGATTGAAATGAAGGTACATGTTGTGCCTAAAGATGACGAACTGTTGAGTGGAAGTGGAAATGTGGGCAGCAAATGTCATCACTTAAGCATAAGTACTTTCAGTGGAGGTCCCTTCTTAACACTGTGACTCTTTCCTGGAACTCACCCACTTAGAAAGAACAGTTCAGAGCAGTGCACAACATAGGAAATGGAATTGGATTGCTTTTGGTGTTTGGAATTTGTTAAATAGAGACTTGAGTAGAAATGAAATATGAATGAGTACATCACTACTTATGCAAAAAAACCCCAACTGGTTTGCCATCTTCAAAACATCTGCGACCAGAATTATGCATAAAGCCATGTTAAGGAGCTTAAGGTCTGCTGACATCGATTTTAAAGTAAAATTGCAGTTAGGGAGAAGTGTGAACAGATCAGTCTGGCACCAGTTTACTAGACTGCTGGGAATCATCATCTTTGTCACTAACAAAATGTCAAAAACTGCCTGTGGAGCACTGCTAGCATTCCATAGAGCCTCCAAGACACCTGGGAAAGTCACTGTATTGCCAAGGAGCTTGTGGTCAGCGGGATGCAAGCAATATTTTTCTATAAAACGAATTTTGACAGCAGTGAAATGCAGTGCAATAGAATACACAAAATGCACACACAGCAGTTGCATTCACCAGTTGTTGTGGTCTGTCTCCATCTACTGGCAAGAGCGGAGAACTGTGATAACAAGTGGTGTGCACGCTGGCATGTGACTGTTCTCTTTGCAGGGATGAATTTTTGGAGTTGCAGAATTTATTTTTTAAGTGGAGTTTCCAGTGGAAGTGAAGCTGGTGTGAGTGTGTTTCAGTAACTTCAGCATGTCTTGAGGGATGCTCTGAATTTTGTAAGGCGATGAGTGGAGCTGGGCAAGATGAAGTTTTCTGAAACACAGAATCAGAGAATCATTAAGGTTGAAAAGGACCTCCAGGACCCCCAAATCCAACCCCAACCCGCCGTATAGTTTTTATAAGGAATTATCACTTTCAAAAAATTAAACTTTCTTAATCCTGCTGTGAGTTGACCGCTTAAAAATGTTGAAGCTGAATGTTTAAAATGTTATTCAAATATAATATAAAGAGTACAGTACTGGGTGGGGCTGAGGATGCCAGAGGGCTCTAGAGGGATGCTGTTATCTCTACGAGGACAGATAACTGCTGGAAATAACATTGCCTGTGAGAAGGTGGTTGAAAAAGCTGCCTGACCTGATAAAGGAGGACACTCTGGGAGGTAGATATGAGTTTCCCGAATCTGAGAAGGACTTTTAAGGATTTTTGTCCATTTCTCTGCTCCCAAGTGAAAGAGAAATTGTATTTGGAGAGCTGGCAACTGCACTGTAATGTTGTGAAAATTCTCTGCGTTGCTTACACTTAATTCCTTTAGGGTTTTGTGCAATTCATCCCTGATCATCAGAAGTTTGGAGTGTAACTGAGTGTAAGACAGCTGTAAGAATGTCTGTGTCGTCTCTGATAAAGCATGATGCTGTCTGTTTTATTTTTTAAGTACAGTTTCCTATGGAAGTGGAGCTTGTGTGAGTGTGTTGCAGTAACTTCAGCATCTCTTGAGGGGTGCTCTGAATTTTGTAAGATGATGAATCTGGGCCAAGGCCAGGATGCTTGGAGGCTGGGCAAGGTGAAGGTCTGCAGGTCTTAGAATCATAGAATCATTAAGGTTGGAAAAGACCTCTAAGATCACCAAGTCCAACCCCAGCCCATCCCCACCATACCCACTGTCCCCACATGCCACATCTCCATGTTTACTCATAATAGCTTTGACATCCTCTGTCAAATCTGTACAGACAGAATTTCTGCTCTTACACAGTGCCAGGAGCTACTTAAAAGGGAAGAGGAAGGGAAGCAGGTTGTTTTGGATTAATTAGAAACTGTGCTCTTGTGGAGCATTTCCCCTAAATTCTCTAGGGCATTAAACAAAGATGTTAAACACAATGTTAAAGATATAGTTTGTGTATTAATTATGCAATACAACAGAGCTGTTACTGAGGAAATCTTTGGTTGTGGAGGGTGATTGTCTTGGGGCTTTGTCCCAGTTCTGCTCCTAAATTGCCAAAGTAAATAGCCAAACAGCTGTTAAGGATCAAAATGGATGTACACTGGCTGCCTCTGTGAAAAGAGGACAGCTCTGACAGACTTGGGGAAGAACTTGAATAAATTCTACTTTTAGTGCTGAAAAGGTACAAGGAACCGTTTTAACTGTCTTACTGATTTCTTTCCCTTATAGATGCAATTTGCCTCCCATATCTGAGAAGTACTTCACGGATGTTGGGGTGAAGACGGACGTCGTGACTGTCAATCCCAGCATCATCACTGAGAGGTTATCTCTGCTCGTTGTGTTTCCATCTCCTATTGCTTTTCTAAATCTACATTTCACTAAATTCCAGCTGTTAAAGGGAGTTTTTATCCCTGTACTACTTACAGCTTAACTTACAGAATCACAGAATCATTAAGGTTCTGAAAGACCACTAAAACCATCAAGTCCAACTGTCAACCCGTCCTCACCATGTCCCCAGCTGCCCCATCTCCACGTTTCTTGAAAACCTCAGTTCCATTCTGAATTTAAATTATTTGGTATATGGAAACAGTAACAACTTAAAGAACTGTGTTAAACATTTAAACCTGTATACTGACGACAGGGAGTGGGAAGCTGAATGCTAAACTCATGCAGGCAGATCTTGGACTCATTAGGTTAGAAGTGACTGGACCCACCCTGAGAGCTTAATTAAAGTAACACACATCACCGTATGTTTTTTGTTTTTTTTTAAAATACCATTTAAACACCAGGATTGACCAAGTGATTACAATTTTAAATTTGTTAATAGTTCAGTGCCACCTTGCTGACAATATTGGGACCATGGGACCGATTCCTGTTGTTCTTCCTTGCTCTTGTGTTTCATTTATTGAGCAACATAAAACCACGTGCTTGCATTGGGGCTTTCTTTTAAATATTTCACTTGGTCATTTTAGAAATGTTTTTGCTCTGGTTTGATATTTGCCAGTTTTCTGTATGTCCTGTTCTACACAGTGAATTGTACAGCTGAAAAAAAATTCTCATCACAAAAGGAGAAATGAGACATTAGCAAAGTCCATGAGCTGTTCGATGACAGCATGGTCAAAATGCATTGTCAAAAAAGGGAGAATATGTTTTTTTTAATAATGTCTTTGCCCTACATTTCATGCTGACAATTTGGCTACAAATCTAAGTATATTCTCCTCATTGACTGAAACATTATCTCAGTTACCTCTGCATCATCCATCTTTCAGTAAAAGGCTGCTGTGTCCAAACTGGTCCATACTGGTCTGAATATCACTCGCGTCCTTTTCCCTTTAGGTTTCATAAGCTGGAGAAGTGGAGGAAGCCTTTCTATGACGTGCTCCAGGTCTATGAGAATGCCTCTGTGCTGCTGCCGGCCTTCTACAACACGCGCAACACGGACGTCTCCATCAGGGTCAAGTACGTCCTGGATGACTTTGAGTCTCAGCAAGCTGTGTACTACTTTCACCCCCAGTATCTCATCAACGTCTCGCGCTACTGGCTGGGCCAAGGGGTGCGGGCCAAGCGGATCAGCACAGGGCTCATCCTGGTGACTGCTGCCCTGGAGCTCTGCGAAGAGGTCCACCTCTTCGGCTTCTGGGCCTTCCCCATGAACCCCTCAGGGATTTTTATAACTCACCACTACTATGACAATGTGAAGCCTCGCCCTGGTTTTCATGCGATGCCCTCGGAAATCTTCAACTTTCTGCACATGCACAGCAAGGGGATCCTGCGGGTTCACACGGGAACCTGCGGCTGCTGTTGACAAGGGCACTTTTTCCTCTGGTGCAAAAGTGCATCAGGAACTCGATGCCTGTGTACACCCTTGAGATTATGCAATAGTTGTTTGATATAAATTTCCTTGAGGCATTGCATCCCATAGGATCTATGTGACCAGTATCTTTCCCGCTAGCAGAGTTGGATCCATAGCAGTGTGGGTTGAATCAAAACTCCTCTGTCCTGGGGTGTGCACTGCCCTTGGAAGCAGGTTGGATGAGAAGCACATCTCCAATGGATTTAGGGATATACAGAGCATATAAATATAACTGTCATTTCACTATGGAGATCACCAAGCTTTTAAGGAGAATTGGGGATGGAGAGTTTCAGCACAGACTGTATAATTTTATGTAGGCTTCCAAGTTGAGTGCTGTGTGGCACTGTCAGATTTTACTGAAAGCACTATTCTCTGACATTTGGGCTTTTGAAAATACTCTTTGCGTTGTAGTTTTAAGGGCAGTTGTATAACTTGAGGTCATTGTTCTGTAACGTCACAAAGTATTGGTGAAAAATAGCAGATAGATGTGATAGGAATAAACAAGGTCACCTTATGAAACTTTTCAGTTGGGATAGAAGAGAATGTTTAGCTCCCACTTGCAGCAACAGGTCACTGTGCTGACCATGGTGTGTGATTGTTCTAGAGCTTCTTTCTTCTTCCTTCTTGTATCATGTCTGGCCTTCTCTGCTGATAATGTTTTCTTTCCCAGTGCAGTCTTTCCTTTTTGCTAATACATGTGGGGTGTCTGTGCTTTCTCCTACAGTGACCACCTCAGCTTCAGACTGGAGACCTTCACACTTCTGTAAGCTTTCCTTGGACTGAATAGCAAGGAGATTACCCTAGTCAGATTTTCTGAGTTCATTTTTGATTCAATTATTGCAGCATTAGATGGAAAAAGAATTCCTCCTCTGTTTTATTAAAGACTTTTGTAGGAGTATTCGAGTGTTGATCCGCTGTTGTACAGGTTGAATCAAATATTTTCAGATGTCAGTGATAAATACTTGCAGGAAATGAAGTTAAAAGACAGTGAGGATATTAATGGCTTGAATTATGATGTCTGAATGTGGCATTTGTTTGTGTTGAGAATGTTACTAGGATAATAAAAGGGCTGATGCATTCTTTGAAATGTTACCAATGTGACTTAGTCATGCCAAGCTTGGTTTTTCCACCGGGTGCAGTTACCCTGGCAAAATCCTGATGCAGGACAGATGCCACATGCTGCCAGAGTTTATTTTGACTGCTGAACCATAGTGCAGACACATGCCCTCTCATACTGGAGGGTGAGGTTTGCTGTTCAGCATTCATTCTGGCATTGTTAAGATGAACAGAGTTTCCTCTGTTCTATCTTTTCCATCTATGTTTTTAGTGTGAAGCACTCAGGCTGCTGTGCAGTGCTTTGTCGTGTCCTTTTCAGATTGCAGAGATTTGGAGTTTGAAGTGCTTGTCTTCTCTGAGGGTTGTGTTTAAATCCAAATCAGGATTGGATTTTGACTTTGTAATGTGTGAGCGCACACAGCTACTTTTAAAGCCTCTGTGCTGTGGTGACAGCTCTGAAAGTCACTCACACTCACACATAGTTAAAATGATGTAAAGGGAGCAAAGCACAGCAGTCACCATTCCAGAAGTCCCTACTGACCATACAGCAGTGACCTGGATGGTGTGCTGGAGTCTGAATTTCTTTTACATCAGGCTTCAGAGGTCTGATTAGTTTTAAAACAGCCCATGTTCTTTGTTGAAGTGTCAGAGCTTGCTAAGTACTAGCCAGAGGCAGGCAAAGGGCCTGTGCTTAAGCTTGGTGCATTTGTCTTGTGCTTTTGGTCTTTGAGCCGTGCTGTGTGTTGGTGAACTGTATCACAGTGCGCCCAAAATGAACCTATGGGTGAAATGGTTTCCTTGAAATAATACGCAAATGATTTCTTCGTCTTGGCTGTGTTTTGTAAATTAATGTGCAAAGGGCTTTGATAATGAAGTGCTGTAACAGAAGTGCTTTGTAGAGAGCAATATGACCCGTGAGCTGGGCATCTTGCTGTGTATTGAGCTTTATCATAATGAAG
Organism: Numida meleagris; assembly: GCF_002078875.1. Taxonomy (NCBI): domain Eukaryota; kingdom Metazoa; phylum Chordata; class Aves; order Galliformes; family Numididae; genus Numida; species Numida meleagris. The sequence continues at coordinate 1,975,844 of NC_034438.1, forward strand.
CCAGCACCTGCAGACCTCACTTCAGCCTGAGTGAGGGTCTGGTGGTGACTTGGTTTGCTTTGCTGCTGCTGCTTTGCTGGGGATACACTCTCTGGTAAGAGTTTTTCTTCACTATGTTGATTGAAGCGAACAAAAGGAGTCTGATCTATTGCAAGAGGTACTTCAGGAGGATGGGAAGGCACTTGAGAAGCATTGGCGTGTTGAAAAGAAATGGAGCAAATCCCCCTGTTTGGTTGCAAAATTTCTTTTGAACTTTTTGGTCAGGCAAAAGGATAAGCAAAGCTGTAACTACAGTAACCTCTAATTGCGGGAACACAGACATTTCCTTCCCTTTGTTTGCTTCATATAAATGAGCAATGTAAATTCACCGAGGCTACACTGTGTAAGTGCGGTTTTACTGTGTTTAGATTTTGATGGATTATAGGTCTATAACTACTATATTTTTTTAATGATTTTAAAATGCACGTGCAGGGTACTTGCACATATGCACCAAAGGCCCAGTCCTGCAACTTTCATCTGAAAAGAGCTCCCATTCCAGCTGATGGGTATTTTATTTGTATAGCTACTGCAGAAACAAACCCAGCCGTGTCTGTGGAGGTGTACATAGGTGTATATTAGTGATGTTTAGTGATAGGACTAGAGGGAATGGCCTCAGGTTGTGCTAAAGGACGTTCAGGTTTGGATATTAAGAAAAATTTCCTCTCCAAAAGAGTGGTCAGGTGTTGGAATGGGCTGCCCAGGGAGGTGGTCGAGTCACTGTCCCTGAAGGTGTTCAAGAATTGTTTAGATGTGGTACTACAGGACGTGGTTCAGTGGGGAAATATTGGTGGCAGGTGGAAGGTTGGACTAGATGATCTTGAGGGTGTTTTCCAACCTTCATAATTCTATGATTCTATGATTTTTTATTAGATGAGATGTAGGGAGTGATTTGCAAGCTAGCAAGATTCTTAAAGAAATATATATTTAATAGTCCTGGAGAGGAAGTGCATGCTGCAGCATGTTTGCTTTCTGATTCTTTTTTCAAGTGTTGTTCAAAAAATAATTGAAAAGTGACAGCATTTTTGTCAGAAATTTGGAAGCTTTCAGATTGTTCTTGGCCTCCTTACTTTGCATTGGGCACTGGAAAACCACATTCCTGCTGCTGTCCTGCAGGAGCAGGGTCTGAGGGTGGGGATGGTGCCCAGAGGTCTCAGTTTTTTCACGGAGCCCGTGAATGAACACCGTCAGCTCTCATCCTCAGCTCAGGTGGTAAGCCCAGCTGTCTTGCTGAGAATATGAAATCTGAGGCAGGGAGAGAGAAAATTACAATATTGGGGATTAATCACCAGCTCCTACTATTATTTGTGGGAATCTCTTAAGAAGTTCCTGAGATCTTCATACACTTGCAATGCAAATTCAGTCAGTAAAACGTGGCTAGACCTGCTCCTCCTTGACAGGTCAACAGAGGAGCTTATGAGCCCACCAGTGGCATCATCAAGGGGAAAAGAAGACTTAAAATACTTCAGCTGCTTGCTCTCAGTGTATGGACAGAATGGATTAAGTAGTGATAGGTCCATTATAATATTTTAGTATATCTCCTGTGATAGAGACAAAGTGCTCAAAGCCAGCTCATGCATTGTGAATGGGGAGCCATGGCACGGCGGCTTCTTCTGCTCCAGTAGGCCCATTGTCACCAGGAAAAGCCATAGGGAGGGAATCTGGGAGACTGCAACCACAACTTCAGGTGGTTGGGTGGAGGCAAATAACTCTAGGAAGAGAGTTATTTTTCCAAGAATAGAATTATTTTCTGTGGGGTTTGATGAATTAATGGAGATGTTACTGAAGGCAGAAGCTCTTGGGGTGTTGGAGCTCTGTGGTTTGGTGTGGCGGGAGGGAGCAATCCCTGGTTGGTGATAAAGCACTGAGATGTGGAATGAGAGAGAATCCATCCTTTAAAATCTTCTGGGCCCTGGTGGCTGGTCAGCAAAGCCGTAATTTTACAGAGCAGAAGGTTGGATGGTGAAAACAGAATTCAGAAGGGATCCTCCTGTCTGGTTTGTACCCAAGCATGCAGTGAGCTTTGGAACTTTCACACGTACACTGAGAAGGAAACACTGTCAAAATTCAGCAATCCCTAAAAGCTGAAGTCCATGTGAAATTCTGGAATGAGCTGAGGAATAAAGGAGTCAGTACTTATGCTGGGGGCCTTTTCCTAAATCCGGTGAAATCCGTGGGAAGTTTGGAGTACATCAGAGCCAGCCTGCAGGCTGTGGGCAGGAGAAACAGCCCTTGTTTCTTACTTACTTGTTTTCAAATGCGTTTTTAATATATTGTAGATACAGTGCAGTAGCAACACTGTGTTTTTAATGGTTTGTGTAAAGAACAAACTTAATCTGGAAGCCAAAGCGCCGTGAGTGTCACTCTCCCTTCCAGATTCCTGCACTTTCCATCCTTTCCAATTCATCTATGCAAAACATTTCATCACAATCGTGTAAATGAACCAAACCACAGTGAACCCCTGTACCCTGCTGTGTGTATGTGAATCACATGCTGCGAGAGAAGAGGGGTTCTTCTGCTTTCTTTGAGATGCCAGCGTGTAATTGGCCAGTGAAACGAACGTGTTGAAGGCAGGATTCCCACTGAGGCCAGTACAATGTGTGCATTTGTCTTCAGCAGGAAGGCAGCGGGTCCAGTGCTTGTCAGTCAAGCCCATAACCCCCAGCTCCAACCCGCCCCCAACTCTTAGAATTTCATATCTTACTGTCATCCCATCTAATGCGGGTGAGGCTGCTGTGTTATTTGCATGGTATCCCAAATCATAGGCAATTGTACTCAAGTGCTTTTGTAACGAATCTTAAGGAAAATCCAAGCATACGCAGTGCGTTGGGGCGAGGGAGCCTGAATCCCAAGCTTGAGCACCTCCCACGTGCCCTAAAGCCCCAAGCATGAGGAACATCAGCAGTGTGGGACTGGGCTGTAGTGGGAAGCCTAAAGAAAGACAAATATGCCTCAGCATTTCAAGGATTGAAAGCTGTAAATATGTTACTGGTATATCTGACTTACGGTTGGACTAGATGATCTTAGAGGTCTTTCTGAATTACAGTGACTCTATGATTCTATGACTTTCCCTTTAGAAGCCATAAATGTTCTCGGTGTTTGACCTTTGGGTAAGTTGCTGTATGTTTTTAACTGTACTAACCACTGTAAAATGTGTTAGCATGTAAAATGGCAACAAACTGAGCCAACTAAATCGAAGTGTTGGCTGGTTCTTGAAACGTTGTACCTGAAACTGTATGCGTTAAGATGGACCAGGGCACTGGGATGTCTCCATGCTCCCTACAGCTCATGGAGATGCTCGTTATTGCCCAGAAATGATGGATCAAAATGGCATCTTCTTGCTAAGGGAGCTCGGGCTGCTGCAAAAATAAAGCTTGTTCCATAATTGTTATTTCTGTAGGTGGTGACGGCGGGGGTGGACAAACCCAAGTGCAGCCATGGTAATTTAATGCTGATGTTAATGCCATCGTGCCCATTGACTCACCTTTCTTTTTTTTCCATCTGCCACCCTGTAATTCTTGCTTCTTGTTTCTGTAGCTGTATTATGGTTGTAATAGGAAGCCTATCAATTGATGTAAGCCATAACTAAAGCAGTAATCAGGGTATTTTCTTTCGTCTGTATCACTGTGTTTGCAAGATGATTTGATTCTATTGAATAAACCACTCTTAACGGTTTTATGGGAAAGGCTGAGCCATTTTTTGTGCCCTCACACTCGTGTGTTTTGCTGTTCTGTGTCTCTGAACAGAGCAGGATGGAAGCTCAGCTGGGAGAAATCAGTTCACATATAGCACTGCAGACTTACATGACCTAGCATCATGTATGTATACAGATATGCGAAAGTATATGTGGGATTGTATGATATAAATGCAATAGGTGATGCAAATTGCTAATTTGGTATCTTAACAATGTATATGGACACAGATAAGTCATTACTAGAAGTAACAAGCTGTACATAGACAAGCATTGAAAAGCCTCTGCAATCCATACAGTCTGCCTACTTAACACCTTCCTGACTGCTCTGTCCTCCCCTTTACATGATGAGTAAACCCACTTCCTTGGCTCTGGCTGATCTTCTGTAGCCTTACACGTCCTTCTGTTTTAACAGCATTAGGAGAGTTAAAGCATAATTTTGCAATTATTCATACAGAATAGTAGATAGAACAACCATATTTTTTTTGTAATTGGGTGCTTTCCTTTGTCTATCTGTTGTTTCAGACTATAAACTGGAATAGGAATGGGTAATGGGAATAGAATATTGTCACTATTCTAAGGTAAATGTAAATTACTTGGAAGATGCAGAGTTGTGGTGAATACAGAGGAATCTGTTCTTGTTCCTGCTGACATTAAGGCTGATGGATGCACTTCCTTCCCACAGCTGCTTGTGATTATTGTCAGTGATTATTCAATCAAGAAGAGGAAACGTAGAGAGGGAAAAATGAACAGACAAATTGACACTGTGTGGTGTAATTGCCGTCTATCATGTTGCAAATTGCTCAGCTAAGCAAGCAATCAAGGAATGGTTCATTTCCTTGAGATCGCAGCATCCGTCATGTTCCTTAGTGGCATTTGCAGCCCTTCTTCTGAGAAGGGATAAGCAGAAGGACACAGAGAATGAGGGAGATGCTTCACCACAGCCTGCATCAGACAGTGACCAGCAGCAGGTTCTTGGGGAAAGAGCAGAAGAAAGAAGGAAGGGTAATAAGTGGTCCTTCTGCTGACATTCTCTCCAACTGCAATTGCCAGTTTTTATTTTTGACCTCGGTAACACCGTGCTGAGTGTCAGAGTTCAGCTCTGTGCTCGGGTGATGAATGAGTCCTTTGGCCTTTGGGAACTGCTGCTACCTCACTCCCAAAGCAAGCAAGATGCGTCCAGGCTGTGGGACTTCCAAGATCCCGATCTCCCTTCTTCCCCTGCTGACATTGCCTCCTGAAATATAACCTTTTCATGAACCTTTATTTAAGCTTTTTGTTTTTGCCCACCTGCTCCAGAGGGTCTATTCTTGGGTGGTGAAGTGCTGGCTGTTGGGATTTCTATCGCTTACTTGTTCCCCTTCCCTAAGGCTTTGGCCGTCTCCAAGTCATCCACACGGTCTGGGCAGAGGAATAAAACATTTAAATCCACAAAGGAGCTGTTGTCCATCGCAGAGAGGGAAAACCATGGAATCACAGAATCATGAAGGTTGGAGAAGACCTCCAAGATCCCCAAGCCCAACTCCAACTCACCCCCGCCATGCCCACTGACCACGTCCCCGTGTGCCTCATCTCCATGGTCCTGAAACACCTCGAGGGACAGGAACTCCACCACTCCCTGGGCAGCCCGTGCCACTGCACCACTGCTCTTGGAAGAAGAAATTGTTCCTAATATCCAACATGAACCTCTTCTGGAATCATGCATCAAACTCCTGTAACTGCTGCAATGATTTCAGGTGCAGATACCTTGCTGATGAGGATGTCGATGTCAAAGCTTCCATGGCAAAGAAACAGCCCCTACTGGTGTTTTTCCACACCTGAGAGCTATTGAATTTATCCTTTCCTTCGGGAGCATATTATTGAGTCTGTGGTGTAGAAAATATTGAGCAGATATTTCAGCTCCAGCACTGTGGGGCCAGCAGAGACATCCTCACCTTTTGGGCAGTGGAAGTTGATCTTGGGAACATCCATGTTCCTGAGCACATTTTTTTTCATTGGGAAGTATTGAGACAATGAGGAAAACTGATTATTTTGCAAATATTCTGTATTCTTTGCTGCTCGGTGCAAATGCCATCAAGGGATAAAACAAAAATATTTGGCTCCCTGATGCTGTTCTGCTTGGATGTTTCTGTGGACGTGTGGTACGTGATGATAAATATGGACTATGCCTTTCTTTTGCTTGAAAGGGTTTAGATTGAATTTTTGCGTTCCCATGCAGGTGTTTCATGAAGTGGTCTGTACTGCAAATATGTGTGGTTTTGTTTGTTTGTTTGTTTTTTAATTTCAGAAGTGTCTTCTCAATCACCCCTTTAATAAATCTCTTGGAAGCTTCGTTTCACACGACAACATTTTGGAACAGTTGTGCAACGGTGATGGATTTCAGTATCACACCACTTGGAAAGCTGATTGAGAGGGTTCTTCGAACGATGATGTGAATGAAAATCAACCACTGCCAGGGATTTATTTTTTCACTCAGTTGCACAGGGCTGCTGCAATCCCTGCAGCCGAGACAACGGGTTATGTAAGTGGCCATCAAAAATTCATCCTCCAGAAGAGTGGTCAGGCACAGGCACAGGCTGCCCAGGGAGGAGCTGGGGTCACCATCCTTGGAGGTGTTCCAGAGCCATGGAGATATGGCACATGGGGATGTGGGCAGTGGGCATGGTGGGGTGGGTTTGGGCTTGGGCATCTTGGAGGTCTCTTCCAACCTTCATGATTCTATGGTTTTATGATTCTGTGACCTCCAGTGGTCACAGAATGGGACCACCGTTAATGGGACCAGAGCCATGCTCTGTGCTGGGGATTTCTCCCGTTTCCTAGCTCTCCAGTACAATGAAGGCACAAGAGTATGTGCAATATTCACAGCAGCTCTGTATTTCCCTAGAATTTCCATCCATTTTCCAGGGAGAGCACGTCCCTGGGAGCACTACCTTGTTGTCAGCCATGGTTGGTATTCGGCGTGAGCGCTGGGAGCTGAAGTGACGGACGGACAGACAGACAGAAGCAGAGGTCCGCATTGCCTGCCCTGAGAAAACATGGCAGCCAACACCGTTGCCCCGAAGTGTTCATAGGATCGTAGGATCACGGAATGGTTGGGTTGAAAGGGACCTTACAGCCCACCCAGCCCCAGCTCTGCCACGGGCTTGTATGACGAGCCAACTTTGTAGATTCATGAGCAAGACTTAACTTGGGGGGGATTAATTAACCTGCAGCTCAACAGGCTTTTCTTCTGTTAGTCCTCTAGCTTTTAATTTTTTACGGATAACCAGCAGGAAAAGGGAACAAACTGCATTCACAGAGCAACTAAAACTGGTGGCTGCACAAACCAGAGGAGGCACAGAACTGTGTCAGCTGATGGAGTGGTTTTAAGAGTTACTAATTTTCAGGGTACTTAATTTTTATTTTCTTTAATTGAAACAGAAGCATGAATAGCTGGAAAAAAAAAATTGCAAATATGACATAAACCCAGAGTAAATGACCTGGAGTGGAACTTTGTGCTAACGTGGCCATCTCTCCCCACTGGAGCAGCTCGGATGCAGAGAGCATCTGAATAGTAATAATATTTGATTACTTTAATCCTACGTTACAAAACAAGTGGCAATAATGCTTAAATATTTTTTTATTACCTGTAAAATTCATGAAGTCCCGGATGATTGCTAGTATTTTTGATAATCCTTATGTTAATGCTATTTATATTATTAGCATGGCTTAGTATAGGATGGCATTAACTGCATGTTCTACAGGAAATTATCCACATTTGGGTGAAATGCTCAATTATTTTGCAGTAGACAGGAACACGCTGCAGCCATGGAATAGGCTCAGCAGCATGGCATAATTACAAACTGCATCGCTTTTAGTGTCAGTCTGTAGATCAGTGTATTTCTTATTCTTGGCATTTCACAGCACTGGAAACAGTGCATGAACAACCTTCCTGCTTTGGCTATAGAACTCAAGCCATTTAAAATGTGCTGTTGGGTATTTTTTAAACATAAAGATGCACCTAGCATCCTTTTTATTAATACTAACATGTCTGTAAACAGGCGTGTGTTTTTACAGTGGATGCTTCAGATGACACTGAAGTAGTTTGGCACTGCTCCCTTATCCAAGCCAGGACTGAGTTGCTAATACTACTGAGGCGCGTTGCAAACTCTGTTTATTTTTTCCTCCTTCTTAATTTCATACCATTGTTAGGGCAATAGAAAGAGGCAGGCAGATCACAGACTTTGCTTGCTGTGAAGGACATAAATTAGTTAAAGGCTCCAAACGACCCATCCATAAATCACACGGACCAAGATGGGTCCAGCTGGGTGTTAGCCCTGACTGCCTCTTTCTGAGCCCACTCATTGCACATGGAGACTGAACGAGGTTCATCTCAGGGTGTAACCTTTCATCATTCTTGAGTGGCAAATGAGATCTCTGCCCAGAAGCAAGTGGCTTTGCCCGGTGCTGAGGTTGAGGTCTTGCTCGCTGAGAAGAGCCCCAAGGTGGTGAAGCCCCAGCAAACGGGGGGTGAGAACCTGGGCTGCCTCCTTGGCCGCAGGTCTCCATTGGCCGGAGCAGCAATGACAAACTGAGTGTTCTCAGTTTAGAGATGAAAAAACAGAGAGAGAAAAGAGGAATCTCCAAATTCCCGCAAAAGCAAAGAAGCAGTACGTGGTGTGGAATTCCTCCCTCCGAATTTTAGGCATTTCCAGTGGAGACCCAACAGATGAGCTCCCTGCCAGGGCTCTGTTTGTGGAAACACAGCCTGATTTATCTGCTTAGGGCAGGTGTTGGGCTTGTTCTTCTAAAGCAGCATCATACTGAGAGCAATTTCTCTGAGGGGGCCTCGTGTTGCTTTCCCATCCCACCCTGTGCATCACCAGGAGGGACAGGAGCTAAGTGGAGACATCACCCAGAACTGTCTGAGGCCAAGGTTAGGCTTTGTTCTCTCTGAAAGACAAGCCCATGTCCTTCAGGAAATCTATTAAATATATATATTCATATCTATCTATCAGGCCAACCTTAGGCTTGGAGCAGTCTCCTGTTGTGCGTAACTACAAAGTGAATATCGGGTTGACCCGCAGCACTGTAATTTAGCAGGGGTATTCATCCCATAGCGCCAGCTTGAGTTGCAGAGCAGTCTGTGCTCCTGATAAAGGGCTCTGATATTGGGATGTAATTGCTTTTCTAATATCCATGTATTATTTACGCTATGCTACTGTTGCAACCAGTAGCAAACTCCTTTTGACTCCAGATCTGTTGTTATTGTAATGTATTTACTGGAGCAGTGCAAGGTCAGACTGATTTCAGATATTTGGCTGTAAATGACCCAACTGAAACCAATAGTTTTAGAGCTGTAGAACCAATGAAAGCGAGATCCAAATCAGGACTCGGAGTATTAATTTACTTTATTGCCATAACCTGACAGGTGGTTATTCAGTACTTTAAGTATTAATGCTGCTGCTTTATTTATAACGCAGAGGTAGGCCTTACCAGTTTCTTAGGGATTTCTTCAGGAAATGGACTTCAAGGGGAAACCGAGCAGGACACACACACAAAAGATGATTGGATCCGTGGTGACTGAAGCAGCATCAGACAACAGAGTTCAATTTTCAGCCTTGAAGGTAGCTCTTCCAAGGAGACTGGATGAGATACCGCTTGCTCAGTTTTGCTCTTGGCAGGCAGTGATAGCCAGGTCTTCATGAAACTAAATCCATAATTCTTTATGCAGTATTTTAATTTCAGCAAAATCTTTTTTTTTTTTTTTTTTTAAAAGGAAGTGAATCTGGGAAGCTGTGACCTGAGGAAGACCCGCAGATGGCATTTTCAAGCCCAGGCTTCTGGATCAGGCTTTCCTAAGCCTCCTGCTCTAACCTAATCCTGTTCTTGTTGCAAAGAAGTGCTGAAGTGACCTCTGGTCCTGTGCAGATGAACCTGCACGTCACACACAGCTCTCCCCAGTTAGAAAACACTTGGGACTGAGGTAAAAAAATCTCTGCTCTAATGGAGAGAAGTGAGCAAATCTCCCAAGAAAAGCAAAGCAGTGCCTGGAGGTTTGTTTAACTCCAGGAGTCAGGATGTTCTTAGTTACGTAGGATTGACTCCACCAGACAAATCTGGCCTGTGCCTTGAGAAGAGGCTCTTATGGATGCGCATGGATGTTAGAGGTGGAGTTTTCTTCCTATCTCACATGGAAAGATAAGATGGATATATTTTGTAGCATGTGAAGAAAATCAAGCTGTGCTGAATGTGAGAAACAGAATCACGTGCCAGCAATACAACTAGTTATTCCTCTTTTTTTTTTTTTTATTCTCCATTTCCATCTTCCCTCCATCTCTCAGAGGTCAGTAGGTCCCTTCTGTCTTCATATTTTTTTAAAGCCCTCATTAACTGTGAAAGGGCTCTCGGCTGACTGCCCTTGGTGCATAAATACAAGGGTGAGGGCTGCTGCCTTGCCTCACCTCCCAGCTGCCTCGGGCAGTTCCTCTCCTGGGACACCTGGGGACTTGGGAAGGAAGAGCATCACAAGAGCAGCTGCCATGAGGCGTGGAGAGAGGCTCCAGTCTGCTGGTGGGTATGCTGGGAGAGCGGAGATTTTCTATCTTTTTTTTTTTTTTGGTCATTTATGCTCCAAACTGTAGATTCATCAGTCCCTCTTTTCCCTTCCTCCCTTCAGAAGGGACCCTACAACAATTTGAGGTCTAGAAGCCGAGGTTCCAGAAGTTATAATAATGTGACTTTTCTTGCTTCCTGCTGTAATTATACTTAATAAATTCAAGAAAAGGAGTTAAAAATCGCAGGTAAAAAGTTTTGAAGCTGGATGCATGTGATGATTTTCATTCAGGTAGGAAATCTGAGCTAGCAGCATGTTGGCTGGGGGACTCAGTTCTTCAGAGCCACCCCACGTCATCCTCTGTGGGAGAAAACAGGGGAGAATGATTGGTGCTTGTTAACGTGGATGGAGGATATCTGCAGGAACAAGCATGAAATGGAGCAGGTAAGAGCAGAGTCCAGTTTATCCCCCTGTCACAGCTGAATTGCCCTGAGTTAATAACGGAGGACTAAAAATTTACATGATGATTTGGTAATTTATGTTCATAATAAGCTTCCCCAAATCCGTGTGGATTGTGGGGGCATAGGCTAAGCTACTGCATTCAAAAATAAGAAGTTTATTATTTGATACCTTAAATGGGGGCTAACGGAGCCTTGAAGATGTGGCCTCAGCGATGAGGACTTGAGCTGTGCTGGAAATCCTGGCAATAAATCAAGTGAGGGATGAGGAGCTTCTCATGCTTTATTTCTTTTTATTCATTCACATAGGAAATGATGCTTGTGAATCTTAAACATCTCTGTCAAAAGACCAAGGAGAGTTATGTTTTCAAGAGTCCTTTATCAGCGCGCACTTGAATTATTCTGCTTTTCATCTTCTCATAAGATGTCTTTCAAACAGTGGCATCACTTGTCTTTTATGTGCTGGAGACAGAATACCACTGAATTTTGGAGCGATGCTCTGTTCTTGGAATACGAGTAGTGTTACCCTTGAAACCCCACATACAGAATCTGGGGCTTCAGGTGTAGGGTTTAGCGCATTTCAGGTGCGTTGTGTGGACCTTGTGCAGAGGATGGAGTCTGCGTGGTGCGGCATGGTCCCAGCTGCTGACCTGCCATTGTGCATGGGATACTATGGACAGAGATACAGCTGAAACGTACTGAGGGACATGGCTTAGTGGGAAATACGGGTGGTAGGTGGATGGCTGGACTGGAGGATCTTGGAGGTCTTTTCCAACCTTGGTGGTTCGATGATGATTCTATGAAGGAGGAGGGTACCATGGACAGGGGTAGCTGAAGGATGTGGCCATCTGCGGGCAGCCCTTGGTTAAAGCTGCAGCAAATGTACCAACGCGTTAAGCACGCAACTATGAGACTTCTTTTAAAATTTGACAGCTTGACTTTGAGAGTTCAACACAATGCACTAGGTGGCTTTGTCAGCTGAAAAGCAGGGACTTTTTCGGTGGGCATTAAATACATTGGAGACGCAGGGATAAATGGAGGGAGCCGCATCTCCAGCTCTGCCTAGAGCCCCTCAGGGGTGTGCTGGCTGCTATTCTGGTGATACCAGCAAGTGACAGTGGCCTTTGTATGAAAGAACACCAGCTGAGAGAAAAGAACCCTGGAGAGCCTTTATGGAAAACCTTCTGACTTGAAGAAATTACACGAAGTGGGGAAAATTGGTTGTCTTCTGGTTAAACAGCTGAGTGCACAAAGTGGCTGCCTAACCAGCTGCACTTGTGCTGCGAAGAGCATCCCACCCCTTGCAGCAGCGACCTTCACCCACTGTGACGATCAGAGCTGCTTAATTTGGTGTGTGCTGGGTCCTCCTGATGGATTTGCAGTGAAAGAGGTGCTCGATTATTTCAGTGGCTTGAGGAAATGCAGCCTCAAGTCACAAAGCCACCTCTGAGATATTGAGGCTGAGAGCTGCAGCTGGCTCCAGGGCTGATGGCTGGAAGGGATGGAGCTGCAGCTGTCCCCTGGCAAAAATAAGTGCCACACATGACTTAGGATAGGACAACAGCGTTTGATGATCCTGGCCTTGTGCAGCTTCTTTGTGACGGGAACAGAAATAAATTGCACAGATGCTTCCTCTGCCGTGTCTGGGTGCAGAGAAGTCCCCATGCACTCGTGCAGTCTGACATTCAATCTCAGCAGGAGAGTGGCTCTAATTACATGCTTAGAGCTGAACTGCTGCAGAAGTACTTTCTGAATGGAATGTTTGCCCTCCGAAAATGCTGGGATTTGGGTTGCCTTCAGCTTGCATTTCAGTTCAATTAGCTGGCAGGGCTGATCTCAGTGTGGATTAGGACTGATTTATGACTCCCACACCAGGAATGAGTGGCAGCAGCACTTCCTTCTTCCTCTCCTTCTCATAAAGGTCCTCTCTAATTTTTTTTTTTTTGGTAGCAAATTATTTCAAATTATTTCATCTGTTTGATATTGTACCTCTGCCTTATTCGTTTGTGTTTGCCCTCTGTATGCTGCGCCCATTGCAAAGACAGTGCTAGCAGGGCTTTGGGCAGCATTGGTTTCAATGCTGTGAATGTGAAAATTCACCACTTGTTTTCTACTTGTCAGCTGAGGCCTGGTGCTACAGCACAGAGCAGTGAGGAGCTCTGCCAAGGCATCTTCTCCAGGCAAAATTAACCAGAGATGCAGCAGAATGAGGGGTGGGCTCTCAAGTACCTCTGGCTCTCCATCTATGTTTTGTGAAGAACCCCTCTGCTGGTCGTTAATACATATAGTGACCTGGAGCAAGTCCACAGGTGTGAAAGCAGTTTGGCATCACCTCCTGCTGCAATGGGAGGTGTCCCTGCAGGAGCAGCATCCCATGGGCTATGGTGCCCCTGCAGAAGTTTCAGTGTCAAGGTACAACATGCTAGGAGAGTTCAGATGAAAATAATACAAAGCCTGGAATCGAGCCTCAACCCCAATATCTTGAGCACCTTCAATTTCCTTACCCTGGTGTCTGTGCACCAGAGCCTTCCTGGACATGAGCAGTCAGTCCTGTTTCAGTCTAGGCGGTGTGAATGTCAAACCAAAGGTGCAGGTCGGTGTTAACCTTGTGCTGCTGTCCCCCTCGGCTGTAACTGAAGCCAGGAGTCGTTCTGCTAGCAGGGGGTGGCAAAGTCTGCATCGTCCTGAAGCAGAGCTTTATCCCTGAAGGAGCCACTGGTTTATAGAGACAGAGGGCGATGTGATTTCAGAGGGGGCAGGAAACCACTTGGGCTTAGGAGTGAGATACGGGGCAGGCTGTCTGTCTGTCTGCTGTCATTACACACTGCCACTGGACTCAGAGCACTTTGCAGCTGGGGATGGAGTCCCCTACAGGCAATAACGCAGAGGATGCTCAAGGAGGGAGTTCAAGCGGTGCAGTGCGTTCTGGGGAGGTGTATTTGCATGCTGACAGCTGCTTACGGCCACATTCAGATAAGGCATAGCAAGCAGCCGCTCCTGCAGGAAATAACCAGATCAGCTCAGACAGCCTGGGACTAAATCCGCGGCACAGACAGATAAGGGGCATTAATATTTCCTGCGCTGGGCCTGGATGCTGTAACTCATAGAGCTTTTCTATTTTTGTGTCAGCTTGATAGAAAGTTCTGTATTTACTGTGTTATCAGGGCGAGTTCAGCTGCAATTATTTTGCTTTTATCCCTTCCCAGACACGCACGTGTACGCTTGCCCTCTTGTTTCTTGGCAGCTTCTAACAATGCCTCTAATCCTCCTTGGCAGGAATCTTCTGAACTGAGCCTTTCAGCAAAAAATAAAGTAAAATAAAATAAAGTAAAATAAAATAAAGTAAAATAAAATAAAGTAAAATAAAATAAAGTAAAATAAAATAAATTTGGGTGATATTTTTCCCCCCCTCCATTCCTGCAGCAGCGATTAAAATAAATAAATAAATTCACGAAAATGTAAGGGAACAAACTTTGCCCAAAAGTTGACTTTCTTTCAGCACCTGCTCAGTTTGTGTGCTGCAAAGCCCTGCTGCTCCAAGATAAGGATCCCTGGGAGGAGGAGGGTGGCACTGAGAGATAGCGATGCCACCTGGATGACTTGGATTTACGGTGAATAAGAGGAGAGAAATAAACCCACTCAGCCCACGTGCATGTAAGAAGGCCACTTGAAATCCTCTGCCATGGTTTGGATGGGTTTTGTGGGACTGACAGCACTTCCAGTCTGCAAAATGTGTCCTTTGGTTTCCTTCTAACACTAGGTCTTGGAAGTCACAAGCTTCTGTGGGGTTATTAATGTTTGAAAGGGTGAAAGGATGAAGAGAATGCACTTATTTATACCGTATTGCAAAAATACTTCCCTTTTGCTGATGTTCAGCCTTCCCTCTTTGAGGCCCTGTCTGCACAGAGCTGCTAATTGTGGGCTTAGAGAGAGAGCTGAGATTTAGACAAAAGTAGTCATGTAACTTTGGATGCTAGCAGTCGTTTGTGAAGTATTTGTGCAGCTTTTGACTCTTTGTAGGGTGTTTGACAGCTGCTGCCTGGTGCCAGAGATGGGATGTTAACTTCTCCCCAAGGAGACCATCTGTACAGCAGTGAGGGAAGAACTCGTGTATACTGGAGAACAGTGGGATGATCTGATGGGCAGAAAGTGATCTCTCTGAGCGCACACAGAATCTTGATTTCAGTAGCAGCTCTACACCTGGATTTGGGAAAGTCATGGCGTCTTGTGAATTTTCTTGGGTGGGATTCATCCCTGGGGATGGAGACCTCATCCACTTAGAATCACAGAATCAAAGAACCATGAAGGTTGGAGAAGAACTCCAAGGTCCCCAAGCCCACCCCATCCCCACTGTGCTCACTGAACACGTCCCCAGGTGCCACATCTCCACTGTTTTTGAACACCTCCAGGGATGGGGACTTCACCACTGTGCAGCCTGTGCCAGTGCCTGACCACTCTTCCTGAGAAGAAGTTATTCCTACTATCCAACCTGAACTTCCACAACCCTAGCAAAGGTTTGGGGTGGGAAGCTGAGTTGTGGTCACCTGGAGGACTCATTTTGTGTCACCTGGTCACAAAGTGATGAACAATCAGTTATCTCCAAAATATGGGGAATGCAGCATCAGGAAGGACCGTACACGAGATGAATCCAGGAAGATGGGTTGCAGCAGTGGGCTGGAGCACCACCCCTATGAAGGCAGACTGAGGTAGCTGGGCTTGTTCAGCATGGGGAAGAGAAGGCTCCAGGGAGACCTCGTTGCATCCTGCCAGTACTTGAGGGGAGTAGCAAAAGTAACAGAATCAGGAAGTGTTCTCAACTCAGCTGTGACATGCTGGCTGATCTTGGCCACGCTTCTGCCCTCGTCCTGTTAACCCCATGTCTCTTACGCAGAGCCTCTGCGGAAAGAGCTTTTGTTCTCCATGTGGTTATTGCAGCATTTAGCACAGCAGGGACCGATCTCGACTGGGAACACTGATGTCACTGCAGAACAAACACAAAATAAAAACTATTTTTTCTCCATTTTCTGGGAAAAAAGCAATGCAGAGTAGTGTCAGCTGATCACTTGAATGTGCGTCAGAAATGGCGAAGCAGGACTTGCCGCCTGGGATGCTATTTTGCTGTTCTGAAGTGGTAAAGCAGAGATGTGCTCAGCATCCCTGCCCGGATCACTGTGTGCACAGGGATGCTAAGAAACAGGCTTTGGGTTGTAGGTGTGCAGGAGGGGAAATCGATGAGAGTCACAGGGCTGATCTGAAGAGCTGGGTCTTTGAGACCTGCCTTTATTGAGTTAGATCCCCATCTTTCTGCAAAGAAGGCAAAGGTAGCATACAGAACTAGCGCATTTGCAGCAAATGGCCCCATCGTCAACAACAAGCAATGTACTATGGACTGTAATCACTGTTGCTATTCTGGTCTCAGATAAATGACTCTGGTATTGAGATCTTGGCTTGGTTCTCAGAAATTTAACTCTGAGGTTAGAGGACGTGCATTGGGGTTTATGTGCTTGCTGTCAGTACATTGTGATGGGCCTGAGCTTTGCATAAACTTCTTCCTGCTGAGCAATGTCAACAATCACTGAATCATTAAGGTTGGAAAATCTAAGATCATGGAATCATAGAATCCTTAGACTTGGAAGGGACCTCTGAAGGCCATCTTGTCCAACCAGTATTGCCCACTAAACCGTGTCCTCTAAGTACCTCATCTCCATGGTTCTTGAAGATCTCCAGGGACAGTGACCCCACCACATCCCCGGACAGCTTTTTCCAGTGCCTGACCACTCTTTGGAAGAAGAAATGATTCCTAATATCCAACCTGAACCTGTCCTGGGGCAGCTTGAGGCCATTCCCTCTTGTCCTGTTGCTGTTATGTGGGAGCAGGGGCTGACCCCCTCCTCACCACAACCTCCTTTCAGGGAGCTGCACAGAGAGATGTAGTCTCCCCTGAGCCTCCTCTGCTCCAGACTGAACAATCCCAGTTCCCTCAGCAGCTCCTCGTAGCACTGTGCTCCAGACCCCTCACAGCTCCACTGCTCCTCTCTGGGCACGTTCCAGAGCCTCTGTATCTTTCTTGCAGAGAGGGGCCCAACAATGAACATATCAGACCTGAGTACTTTACCCAGCAAAGAGTGTACCTGTCCAAGCCATGGGCTGCAGCTTCTCCACAAGAACACTGTGGCAGACAGTGTCAAAGGCTTTGCTGAAGTCTAAGCAGACCATGTAAACAGCCTTTCCCTCATTGACCAGGCGGGTCACTCGATCACAGAAGGAGATGGGATTGATCAAGCAGGACCTGCCCTTCAAGAGCTCACGCTGGCTGGGCCTGATCCCCTTGTCCTGCACATGCCGTGTGATCTCCCTCAAGATGATCTGCTCCATAACAATGGGACTGGCTGCACTGGCGGCACTGAATTCTCTTTGGGATTGCACTGTTTGTATCGAATATTAAATGTCCTTAAACCTCTGCACAGACCACTGAATAGAAATAAAAATGAACAGCGGTTGTTTTTTTTAGTTCTGTAGTTTTTAAGTAAACTGAGTAACATCTGTTACCTTTGGTTCTAATTCAGTGCATAATAACTTACCTCATAATAAATGATGTTGTGCGATTTGGATGTAATTTTGATTTGTCAGGAAGTTCATAGCCAGACCAGTGTGGCTAATGGCAGCTCTGCAATCAGCTTTGCTTTGTGTCACATCAGAGCAGCCATTACTGCATTTTAAAAGGCTGAATTGCTGTGTTGTTTGTATTAAATCTTAATGCCGTTTTGGATAACAGCAATGTTTTCCCTTGGAGCTAAGCACTGAATAGAGTTTGTGTTCCCGAATATAAAAACCAGACGGGGTTTCAATGAGATTGCCTGAATTCAGGCAATCCTAGAGAGGTTAGATGTATCCGAAAGTAATTTCAGACCCATCTGAAATGAAAGAATACACTTTCTCTGCTGGATGTATTGTTATGGTGACGTCCTTTTTATGAGTTATGAGAGGTTAATGGTGTGCTGTCATGTTAATTACAGAAAATAATGTACTCTCACAGCTGACCTTTTTAGAAAAGACAACAAAGGTTTACATTTCTCTGTGGCTGGAAAAAGAATGGGAACTTCCTTGTGCTTGCTTGTTTTGGGGCAGACCCTTTCCCAGTGACCATGGCAAGGGCATCATCTCGGGCTTCCCAGTGAAGAACGTGGGGCTATGTATATTGCCACGTGAAGTCATTTGTGCGCAACGTTTCCGATATGTTTGGAAGAAAACTAGAGATGCACAGCAAAAATAACTGAGCCTGATTGTCTCCATCGCTTCTAAGCTCGTGAGGGCAAGAACACTGTCCCATTATTCCATGTTTCTCCCAACAGAGCCCAAATGGGATATCTGATGGCAGAGGCAACCCAGTCACCTTGTGTATTTATTGATACAAACTGACCTGCAGACTTTAAATCATTTTTGTAGCTCTTGGTTAAGCCAAAATGTCACAGGCATCAATGCATTTTAGAGGACTGTTATTTGGATTTCATTTGCTCGTATTTCCCCACTGAAAATTCCTGGCCCAGAGGCGTTTTATTTTTTCCTTCTCTACAATTAAGAACATGTTTAGCCGATGAAGCCCCTGCTCTGCTGGAGCACGCTGGCCCCTGGCATCACTGTTGAGCTGGGAGAGCTTTCCCATCTCCCGCAGATGATGGTGACAGCAATAGGTATAATGGACTCCTTTGGATAATTCAGTACTTGCTTGGCATATCTGGTTTCTCCGGTGACACTCTGACATTCATGCTTGACTTCCCCACCTCTCAGATAATAAATGAAAGAGGTTTCACCTTGTTGGCAGGACTGGCTTTTGGCCCAGTATCTTTCCTGACATCGAGTATCGGAGAAATTAAATTACCTAGTTACCTGGCCAGCTCCCTAATGGATGCCATTAGCTATTGCTTTTCAGAGAAGTTGTTTTTATTCTTAATCCACGTGAGAATTGCTTCCCTCGGTCTACCATAGCTGATTCCTCCTCTTCCCCAACTTCTCTGGTCTCCAGTCTTCCATGAGCAATTGCTAAGGCTGGCTGGCAGTTGGTGTTTCGGCACTCTTAAGCTCATATCTCGTAGCCAAAATGAAAATCCTTTTTGTGTTGTGGGCTGTTTTGTTCGTTTGTTCATTTATTTTTCTGCATCTCAGCCTAATGCTGCTGTGCCACTGATGTAGCGTGGTCATGATTTTCTCTTGTGCCCATTTCCTTCCTTTAAATGAGAAGGTGAGTCCAGGTGAATTGCAGCTGTGCATCTCAGTGCTCCCTACGCATGCCTTTATCTTGTAACTAGTTTTTATGGCACTTCTCAGGGGAACATCTAGTCCCAGGAGCAGTCAGGTTAATGAGAATTGTAGAACATCCTGAGCAGGAAGGGGCCCACAAAGACCATCGAGTCCAACCCCTGTCTCCACACAGCACCACTCAAACTCTCTGTCTGAGAGCAGAGATGGGTGAAAATGGAGCATTGTGCCTTGGTGGGAGTTAGCTGGAAAGCACCAGTCTGATGGTCTTCCTCTCATTAAGTATCTCCAGTGGAACTGGAAGCCCTCTGTACAAATGGACATGGGGCAGACAGACTAAGCTGGGAAGAAACATGAAATTCATGGCCCTTAGAGGTCAGGAATGGCTTTGGTTCTTTGTGATGGAGAAATGGGGCTGAGGAAGAAGATGAGGACTCAGGCAATGCAGTTATATTGGTTGTGGTGTCCATCTGCAGACATGTGGATGCAGGCAGCAGTGATGTGCTCTGTGCCACTGGGATGGGAATAAAGCTCTTGGGTTTGCTTGGATCTGCTCTGCATCATGTAGGGCTTCAAGCAGTGCTTCTACTCATGCTTTAAATCTCACTGTGCTTAACTCCTTGCAAAACTGATCACTTTTGGTTCTTCACCTCGATGCAGTGCCTGGAGATCACTGGTTTTCTGCTCAAGACCCTGTCACTTAGTCACTGCTATGGCTTCTCATTCTCATCTGTGACATTTTTCATTGATGGAGAGAAAAGTATTTCAGAGGATAATATGGAACAGGTTGTCCAGAGAGGCTGTGGTGTCCAATCCCTGCATAAACCCAAGGTCAGGCTGGATGGGGCTCTGAGCACCTGGTGGAGCTGTGGGCGTCCCTGTGCACTGCAGGGAGTTGAACTAGATGGCCTTTAAGTGTCCCTTGCAACTCACACCATTCTGTGATTCTATGATTCTCAAGCCGATGTGTCAAGAAACACTGGGATTTATAGCTTTCTGGCAAAACAGCTAGGTCGAAGTTTTAGGTAGGTTCATTTCTTTCTGGGGGAAAATTCAAAATAACTTCTATGCAAGTTGGGTCCAGGAGTCTATGGAAGAGCTTAGTACATTGTACAGAAGTGGTTGGTGCTCAGCTCTCTTCCCAGTTTTGGTGGTCAGATTAATGTGTACCATGATCAAAAAGAATAGAGGAATGAGTCGTGTTGAGGCTGAATCTCTCACTCTTTTGGAATCAGCAGGACTGAAACTATGAGTCTTAAAGGCAAAATTCCTTCAGCAGGAAATCACGTACGATACCAGCAATTGTGCAGCCAGCCCTTATAAAGACATTACAACGACTGGGATTAATAGGATTAAAGTCCTATAAGCAGTTTATCCAGCTGGTCATCTAGTCTCTTGTGCATCTGTGTGCATGTGGAATTCCTGGTCTCTGCAGGGCTTATTTTCTTCCCATTTTGTTAAAAGGCAGTTGGAGAAGCAGGTGAAAACATGGTCAGCTCCTTTCACCTTTTCTCTCGTTGCAGAGCTCTTGAACAAGGTGACTGTGATTACGTTCTTCCCAATCACCCGCTGCACATCTCCTTCAGTACTTGAGTTTGGTTCATCAGTGAGACCCCTCTGTCAATGCAAAAAGCTTCAAACTGAGATTTTGGGCTTCTTGTATCTGCTGAGCACGCGTTGTCTCAGCTTGACTTTCTCAGGGCACACGATATGCTGCAATCACGGTTCGATCTGTTTTGGTAGTGGCTAGTTGATTCTTAGCTGAGCTTAATCCCTGTGAATTAAACTGATAAAAGAGCACAACCTCTTTCACCAGCGCTGCACGCTCGTTCAATTATTTCCATCAAAAGCATCGCCAGGCTTCTGCTAGGGGAGCATCCCTCCCGGCTAAGCCCCGTGTTACCAGCAGAGGCCGTCGTGCCCATACTCTTGAAGGCAGCGAGCTCCCACCGCAGCTCATGGCCACGTTGAACCTTTCCCTCCTGTTTCTGGGATGGCTCAGGCTCTGTAACACCGCATCCCAAACCGCCTCTGGGTGAGCTGATGCGATTGCAATGCAGATGCAGATTTTTGCTGTTATTTCAGCGTAAGGAGGAAAAAAAAAACGACTGTGGGTAGTCAGCTGGGTCGGGAAGAGGCAGAACTCTGAGCAGGCACTGCGAGGTCTGATTAAATCTGCCATAATTGGTGCTGCAGCAAGGGTCCCCCAGCAGCTCCTCTCTCCAGCCCCGTGCATTACTCATGTACATGGAAGGGGAACGAAATGGCTGCATTGAAAGAATCCTTTGGTATTTATTTGTGAATCGATTTTCCAAAGGAGATGTGCTCTGTGTGTGTGTGTGTGTACTACATGGCTACGGCACACTGGGCTGCAGGGAGCATTCTCATGAAGCTGCCTGTGGATGGGGGAAGATCCTGCTCCACTGCCATCACATGCACAGAGAATAAAACTCTGCAGTGCTACAGCTGGGGCTGGGGCTGCAACACCACCTGAGCCCTGGGGCTGGCTGAGCATCTCTTCACCTCCATCCTCCTGGGGTGTGCAGGCAATGTCAACGGTGACACTGTGTGTCTGCCTTGGGAAGAGGATGGAACAACCCTGCTTTGGGATGTGGGGTTCCTTGGTGTGATGCCTGGTTAGAAGGCATCTGGATTTTGTGGTAAAAAGCACAACATAGGAAAAGCGTGGAAAGGAATGAATGGAAAGGGATGAGCTAAAGAAAAGCTGCGTTCTTCCCTTGCCTGGAGTACTGGGATAATTCCAGCTCAAGCGTTGCACAGGTTTTAGCAGCCCAAGGAAAAAAAAAAAAAAAGGTTAAGTTGAGTTAGGAGCTCAAAGAGCCCGACTCCGACTTCATAGTCTGCAGCATGTCTGCAATCCAGCTCGTGACTCTGAGCTCACGGTGCTCTGTGGTCTGTCTTTTGGGGATGGGGATTTGGGAGAACCTCCTGCTGAATGCTCAGTGAGAATCTAACCCTGTATAAATACTGGTGACAGTTGTAACTAATGGTCCTCACCAATAGCTTGGTTGCTTTCCCGCAGTTCTTTACGCACCAGTAAATCCCATTGTTCTTCTCCCAGCTGTTATTCACCCCCAGAACAAAAGCAAGCCGGAGCTTTCTCGACACATCTCTTTAAATAAAAGAACAGGAGAAGGAAGCATATGGAGCAAAGTCTGAATGAGACATGGCAAATCCCTCTTTTCCTCCTGATCCACATCAGTTTAGCCCATTGGATAAGAGGCTTTTTGCTGACTTCTACCTGAAGTCCTGCTCTGCTGCAGCAGGAGGTAATAATGCATGGTGCTAGGAGAAGCTCAGAGGGATGGCTCCCACTGGAGCAGCTCTTGTTCAGGTCCTGTAGTGTCCAGCTGGTGCTTCTAGCACCTTGAATGTGCTTCTTCCCATCTCCCTGCTTGTTAAACTGGGGGCCCCTGCGCATGCAGCCAGGGTTGGTGTATGGCTTCGTCTCTGGGTGGTGCTGGAGCAAAGGGCAGCATCAGCCTGAGGATGCTCTTAGAAATGTCCTGAGTATCCTAAAACTTGTGTTAAGCCTCTCAGTGTGGGAGGAAATGGTATTTCTTCCTCCTCCAACAGACCTGCTGCAGTGGACAGGTACCTTACTACGGGATTGACAAGGAGATAATATTACAGAAGGTGTTGTAAGGCCAGAGGAAGCAGTCCTGCAGCTGGATTGCCTGCCCTGAGTAATTGCAGCAGTGCCTTTTGGCCTGAGAAATTGGTACTGTCAGCATTTTGCTGCACAGATCCAGAGCCACCCGGAGCAGCAGCGTGCAGGGACGTGGTTTGATGAAGTGTTTACCCTGTGGAAGCGTAACAGAGAGATGAGCTTTGCTTTTCTCAGAGGTCCCACAATTCTTCTTTTTCTGAAGGCTTATATTCTGTGTTCTTTTCTTTCTCTCCTCTGGAAAGGCTGTCTCATCTGAGGTCAGCATCCCCCTGTTCCCCACTGTGCCATCCATCACATGCATATATCAGAAGCCCCCTGAACAGGAGCTCCGTGTGCTTTCCCACTGCTTTCCAGATATCATAGATCCAGAAATAGGCCACAAGATTCCAGCAGGAGAAAGTAATCTTTTGAGGAAGGACAGTGCTATTTTTTCCTCCTTGGTGTGATTTTCAGACCTTGGAAAAGCCATGCTTCTGTTTCATCTCAGACCTGTGCTTAACCTACTTGGAAGCTGTCCCCGAATAATTTGCTTTATGATGTTTAATAGAAATATTTCCATTCAGTGACAGAGGCCATGGAAGATAAGGTGCATTTTTAAAAAATATCGTTCACTTTAAATTGCTGCAAACTGGTGCCTGATTAATGCTGCTGGGGAGGGAAGGGACTAATTGTTGTCCCCCTGGGCCAGTGCTCCCCATCAGCTCTTGCTTGGGACCATGCTCATCCTCACAGAATCATTAAGGTTGGAAGATCCAAGATCCTGGAGATCCAGGATCTCCCAGCCCGACACCACCCCACCCCACCATGCCCACTGACCATGTCTCCAAGTGCCACTTCTCCATGGCTCTGGAACACCTCCAGGGATGGGGGACTCCACCACCTCCCTGGGCAGCTGTGCCAGTGTCTGACCACTCATGTTGCACATCCTACCATTAAAACACCTTTTCCTCATGTTCCTGATAATCCAGCTCTGATGCTGTTCATCCTTCAAAGCTGGCAGGTGGAAACCCCAATATCTATCTAAGAGGACTTTCAAGTCTCATGAAATAGAGGCTTAGCATGGCTAAACCCTCTGATATAACATGAAGTACTTACCAAGATGTCAGTCTGAGCTGCAAACCACCCAGCACATCACATTTAATTCACCATGTGAGGAACATTTTCTTCTGGTTTTTTTTTTTTCCTTTTTTTTTTTTTGCTGTCAGGCTTCTGCTTCTGACTGCAGCTGAGAATGAGTTGGTCTTGTTTTTGTCCTTTCTTTCCCTGCTATGAAGAAAGAGAAAGCAGCTGGAGTGGCGCATCTACCCCCTGCTGTGTGTGCTACATTTTGGGTGAGCTTAATGCTGATGTCTTCACGTTCTGGGATGAATTGTGCTCCAAAGTCCTTCCAACCATCATAGAATGATAGAGTTGTTTGAGTTATAAGGGACTCTTAAAGGTCATCAGGTCCAACTCCATGCAGTGGACAGGGACACCCACAGCTCCATCAGGTGCTCAGAGCCCTGTCCAGTCTGACCTTGGATTCTCCAGGAATGGGGCATCCACAACATCATGCTGCATCATCCATTATTCCTTTTCTCCATCCCTTTCACCTCAGTGTTTGTGTGTGATAAATGCCAGATTCCTATGCTTGTGCTTGTGTTCACTTATTAATCTGAACTTTATTTCCCCTTGGTTGGAAAAGAGGGGCCATTCTCATTTTCTTCTACATTTGTAGCATTTTCTTCTTCTACATGTTGTATTTATTTTATGGAACGCTGACTTTTCATTTGGCTTGATGTGAGGATATAGGAAGGTGTTGCTGATGCTATGGAGGTCTCCTGACAGAGATCCTGGAGATGTTCATATTTTCTGGTCACAGAAAATCCATGTGAAGTTGAGACCTCCATTGTCAGTAAGGTGATCCTGACACTATGAATAATGGAGAGGAAATGCAGACCAGTGCGGTATAGTTGCTCTATGGGTCTCCTTTTTCACCTGCCCATCTGCCTTATAACCACATGACAACACTGAGTAAATTTTCATGAGGGTTCTGAAGCTGCTACAGGTTGGGAGGAGGAGGAGTGCCTTTGTTCTTGCTGGCACGTGAAGAGGAGAAGCAAGCTGGACCGTATGTCCACATCCATCCATCTTCCAAAGGGCAACAACTGTGAAGAGTGTGTCCTGATGTGGTACAGTCAGACTGTGAACTGACCTTCAGCAACACTGAAAACAAGAGAATGGTCTCAGCTCAGACCAATGAATAAATAACAATAGCAAAAAAGGTGAAAATCCAAAGACAGAGAGACACAGAAGGGAAGGAACAGGAAAGTGCCTCAACCAAGGAGGTGAAGGAAGGCAGAAATCAGGAGGTGGGCTGTCAGGTTGGGAAGGACTCCCAAGGTAGCAAAAGTTGGGTTGAGGGAATCCTGGTGCATTATTTGAAGTGTAGGGGTGAAAAACAATGCCATGAAAGAGACCAAAAAGAATAAAACAGAAGAAGAGGAAGAGGACGACGAGGAGGAGGAGGAGGAGAATGAGGAGGTGGTGGAAAGCATTGTGGAGGAGGCAGTGGAAGAAGACGGGGAAGATGAAAGCCAGCAGAAAAAGAGCAAAAAGAAATCAAAGTCTGAGGACTCAGAGGATGATGGGGAAGTGAAGAAGAAGAAAAAGAAGAAGAAGAAAACCAAGAGAAAAGAGTACAGCAGTGAGGAGGAGGATGACTATGAGCGCAGAAAGAAAAAGAAGAAAAAAGGCAAAAAGAGCAAAGAAAAGAAGAAGAAGAAAGGTGACAAGTCCAAGAAAGGGAAGAAGGAGGACAACTTCTTGGAGCTGTATGAACAGGAGCTTCGTGACTATCATTCAGACTCCTCCAATGCAACAGAGGATGAGTACAACAAAAAGAAAGGTCAGCTCCATCGTTTCTCATTTCCCCCCTTGTGCATTTCAAATATCCACCTTGGGGCCCGTCCTGGGAGTGCAGGCTCTTGTCTTTCCTTTGTTGGGAATATTTCTAATTAAATGAGAGTTTTTACCGTGTGAGATGATGCTGACAGATTGTGCCTCTCCGGTTTATGAAGTCGCTTTGCTGTGTGCATGGTACTGCTGTAATTACATCCTGCTAATTAATATTATTTGTATTGTGGTGCTATTGGGAAGCTGGATCAGCAGTCAGACTCCCCTGTGTAAGCAGGGTACATGGCCAAGGCACATGCTCCTGCTCCTGCATTTGCAGCAGGAGAGTGCTGGTGATCTCAGCAACCAGACTGAGCAGGCAGTGGAGTGCTTAGGATTGATGTAGCAGCAAGAGGTCCAGCACATGGTCCCTCTGGCTGCTGTGAGTAACCACATAAGGTGGGGAATTACTGCTAGTCAAATCTAAACCTGAATATTGTGCCTGTACAATAATGAGCCCACATGCTCTGAGTGCTTTATGTCAATGTATGGTGAGTTGTGCAGTGAATTAAGGTTTAGGTGATGCGCTCCATTTCATTTGAAGAGCATGGTCTGGAGAAAGGTTGTAGCCGTCAGCCAGGCTGTGTGCAGACAACTCTTGGAAAAAGCCTGCATTTGAGCATTACATCTGCAGGATGGCAGCTAGTAATCCTCCTCCAACAAACCTGCTGTTCTGGGGTCAAGAGGTGAGGAAAGAGCAAGGCGAGAAGTAACGAGCCATGGCATAGCTCCACAATTAGAGAAAGCCCTGGGTAGGAAGGAGGGTGCTCCCAAGATCAGGGGAGGGCAGCAAAGAGGCAATGGGCTGATGAGGGGTGACACCGACTGCCCATAACCCATGCAACTGGATCTTGGTGTGTCTGGGGCAAGATGCTTAATTTCTTAGATGTGTTTCCCTGTTGGTTAATTAGGGTAATAATAAATCTTGTACATGGTAATTCAAAGAACTGAGCGTACCTCACACCAGTGGTGTGGTTATAGGTTAACTGTAACTGATGAGTTCCATAGTGTGCCATGTGGCTGTTCTGGGATAAGAAAAATGATCCAACAGCTCCGGTGGTGTTCAGGCCATACACATAACTTGCCTCATTAGTGATGGCTCTTTGAGGGAAGAGAAGTTCTCTCCTCATACCTCCATTATTTTATTTTGTTTTTTTTTTTTTTTATAGTAGAGGAACAACAGCTTGCAGTCTGTGAAAAGTCTGTGAAAAGAGAAAATTTGTTCCAGCAAATTGTTTGTAACAATTTCTCCATGGTTTTCTTCCTAGTTTGTCTGCTGGGAAGGTAATAGCTTGTAGTTGAATGCACTGAAAAATGAACCAGATAGGGACTAGATTCTCACAGGATCCATCAGAAATCAAAAAACGAAGGCATAACCTGCAACATTTATTATCATAACAGCGCCAGGAGCCCCAAGAAGCTTTTCATGTGAACAAAGTCCAAGCAGTTCATCACTGGTTGTTTTCTTAATCTCATCCCTCATTTTCCAGAAATTTCTAGAAATGAATGCACATATACTGGAGAGAAGAACTAGAGGGCAGAGAGGGGAGGAAAACATTGGGTAGGATAAGGCAAACAATGAGCTGCTGAGGTTTTCCATCAGTGAAAGCCTGATATTAGGCCATTTGGCACAAAAACCAACAGGTTATGAACAGACTCAGGTTTCAGGTTGGATATCAGGAATAATCTCAGAAAAAGTCGTGATGCACTCTGGTACACGCTGCCCAGGGAGTGGGGGAGTCCCTGTCCCTGGAGGTGTTCAGGAACCATGGAGATGTGGCACCTGGGGACGTGGTCAGTGGGCATGGTGGGGTGGGTTGGGAGTGAGCCTGGGGACCTTGGGGTCTATACCAACCTTAATGATCCTATGAAACTCCAGCTGTCGTCTTCTCTTCTTACGGCTGTTCCCTTTGCCAAGCACAGCGCTGCTGATTTTGCATTTTTAATCAAAATCAATTTTTGCTTTTTCCTGACCTGGTCCTGGAGGTCACCACTGTTTTTCTGCCAAAGGACCGTTGACTGAAGGAACCGATGTTGGTCAGCTCCTGAGAAATGTGTAGCCACTGTAAAAGCTTCTCTAAAACACTGGAGATTTTGGCTGCCTCTGGTACTGGTGAATATTCAGTAGAGATGAATTTCAGTCCTCGAGCCATGATTCCTTTTGTTCTAAGAAGAAGGGAGGTGTAAATGTTTTATAACCAGGGAGCTGATGGTGTCTTTGTCATCTGATGTCCCCTTTATCTTACTGCATTAGCAAGCAGGAGAAGGGATTCCCTCCACCTTTGTCACAATCAACTGATGAGTGAAGAACAAGGGGAATCCGGCTCCTGGAGGCAGGAAAACAAAAGATATGAAGCGGCTGGGTGTTAGCATGGAAAGCATAGCAGACAGCAGGCATTTCTAAGCAAATTGTCTATTGCAGCTCTTGTCTATTCCTGTGTTTCTAGTGTAAACTAGGATTGATTATTAATAAGTATTTGCCAAGTTTCTTCTACCATACATCTTAACTGCGAACAACACTCGTGTTTGGGGTCAGAGGGCCATGAAGGAAGGGACTAAGGGACTTCTCATGCTGTGAATATCTCTAGGCCAGTAGGAAGAAAGAATGTATTTCTTTTCCCAGTCTCTTTTATGACATTCATGGTGTCTTCCCTTTGGCCAAAGTGATTGCTGCTGCCTGGGAGACTCCAGCCTGAGCCACCAGGGCTTGGCCCAGGGATGCAGAGCTGCAGCTCTCCTGTGCTGGTCTGGACCTCTTGGGGCTTCTCTGTTTGCAGAGTTGTCACTGAACATTCTTGTCTGGGTCCTAGTGATGATAAATTTTTCTTTTTCTATATCTTTTTTTCCCTTTTTTCCCCGCTTTGTTTCTCCCAGAAGAATTTAAGAACTGGGTGTCATCCCTTTAGAGCTGCAAACTCTGTAAAAGATTTTCCTCATCTCTTGTAAGCTTTGCATTCAGAGCTGTTGTGCTGGTCACCATCTAGAAATGTATCTTTTATTCAGGCCATGGTCTGAAATGGTGTTGGGAAGGGAAATGGCCAGTGCTGATTTGTGAGTAGACACACAAGCCGCTCATCCTTTCTCCTGATGTGCACTGTCCATTTCATTGCATTACATCTATCACGTTGTGTTCCTTTAGTGACTGCAGTGAAGGGTAACACAGAATAAGCATTCAGGACAGACTGAGTTTATTGTTGAGTTCTCTTTAATGTAGAAGCAGACCGGAGGAGGAGAGCAAGTGCTGTGTGGTGTCTGGCTCTCCCTGTGCTATATTCAGAACCAGAGATATACCACATTCCTCTGCGACAGAGGATCAGCAGTTGCAGAATCTCCTCATCTATGCCCCCACCCACTGGTCTTCCCAAAATGAGGTCGTTGGAGGCTTTGATTAATACTCCAGACTGGAATCTAACTTGGAAGAGACATTTACATGCTTGCTGGAGAACACTTTTTTTCTCCTCACTGCTAAAATGAGTTTTGGTTTTGAGTGCAAAGCATCCAGAGGAATGTAGTACTGGTGGCAGCTGATGGCTGGTGATCCAGTGGAACATGCCAAGCTTGCTGCTGGGAGGAGGTGGTATTTCACCCATCTTGAAGATGACACTTGTTTGCATCTCAGTGTTTTCTGTAGTTACAAATGATGGTGTGAAGTATGAATTGCAAAAAGTTTAGATCACTTGTAAAGTTTGTTGGATGAGTACCCCCAGGAGCTATCAGCTTCTGTGACAAACAAGCCAATATCAAACTAGCCCTAATATTCTGGTGTCTGTGAAGTTTAGGAAGCACTGGCACTTGTTCTCCTAGCACAAGAACAGCCCCAGGCATATGCAGAACCCATCCCTGTTACATGTGTACAATGCATCGGGATGGCTTTGCCCAGCTGACAGCCCCAAAACAGCACTGAGGAGCAGCTGTGGGTGCCAGGTGCCCCATGCAGCTGATGTGCCAGCTGGTGCCTGTAAAACCACCAGCACGAGGGCTGCAGCTTGCGAGCATTGCTGCTCTCCTCTCTCCTGAAATACTGAAATGTGAACAACGTGGCAAGTTCACTTCCATATCCTTTGTTATCTGTGGGTGCTGTTTAGGTGGAATACTTGGGTTTTGGACATTGCTGGAGAAGACTTGCTGAAGAGAAGCTGATCAAGATGTCAGTGGGAAGCAGATGCTGAATGTAGATTGATGTATTCAAGTCCAGATGCGTTCCCTCCAACCCTCATGCCCATCAGCCTGGACTTAGTTATGGGTAGCACCCAAGGTAAAGGGCAAGGGATCCTACTCGGGGAAGATGGCCTTAGGAGGATGCAGAACTAGAAGATACTCACATTGAAATAATTCAGTGAGAAATAAGACTTTCTTTGCCTTTTTTCTTTGCCTTTTTCTTTTGGATTCTTAAGAAAATGTTCGCGGTTGCTTTTATTATTATTATTTATTTATTTTGGAGAATTCAAGCATACAAACAAAACAAAACAAAAAAAAAACCAGAAAACCCCAACAAAGCTGCTCTTGCTTATAATGTTTCAGGCACGGGTACCTGTGTAGCTCACGGGGTTGTGAGTTTTGGTTCCATTTATACACAGCTAATTATGCCTTTTGAGCATTTATCAACCCGTCCCTAGGCACTTGGACAATTACCTGAATACTGTGCCATTAAAAAGGCAGAACTGTCCCCATCCAGATGGAAAGTGGTATAAGGCACTAAGCAGGGAGGGAACCAGAGCAAACCACGTTTCATTCCAGGTGTGATCGGTCCCTGCGCAGCCCCACGTGGGGCGGTTCATCTGTCTGAGCATTACCAACCACTCTGTGGTAATACTTAAGAAGAGAATGCAAATTAATTGTGGGTTTTGCTGATGAATTCATACGCACTGCAGTTCTCACTGGGCAGATATCACAAAGCGGTGGTTTGTTGTTGCTGCCATTGGCGGTGACTGCTGGAAACTGCCATCCCTTCCTCTGCTTCACTCCCTGCAGTTCAGACCTGCTGTGTATTTCTGCATCAGTTTAGTACGTTTGCTTCCTTTGGTACATGTTTGTATGACAATAATATCTCTATCGATCGGACTTGCTTTCTGAGCTCTAAGTGTTAATCAGAAGAAAAGGTGGAAAAGGAAGAGGCGGGAGGTGGGAAAGCCATCATTTCTACCAATTTGTGTTCGATTTTTTTGAAAATCATTTTTTTTAAAGTGCTGTTTGGAGAGTAGCAACTGTCTTTCATGAATGATTAAGTCAAAGTATTATGATTGATTCATAATGACACCTAACAGTGTGCTTGTAAATATAGGTAACACATGATGCTTGCATTTACAACGAGCTGCTGGCAGGTACCAGCTCCTCCTTCTGCAAAGCATCAACACCAGCTGGAAGGTGCAACATCCAAGCCTCCAGTGACTCTGAGCCAAGGGAGACATTAAAAGGGATCTCTTGTGAAATTACTGCCTTCTGGGTACTGGGGAGCAGAGCTGGCAGCTAGGAGAGCACTTCTTCTTGCTCTCAGTTGTCCTGCTGCCTGGACAGCGAGAAGAAAGTGGGGCTGTCGTAGGGATCTGGTCCTGAAGAAAAGGGGCAAGTGGTGGAGAAATGCTTCCTTTGCACTCTTCAGATGCAGGTCTCCGCTGCAAACCTTGCTTTGCAGATAAAATCCATATCCCATTTTATCTAGGCTGCATTATTTTCCACTGCTGTCCTCAGCCATGGTTCAGAGAAACCCCATGTGCTGGCCAGCCCTCCCTGCCTCCGAATATAACGAAAGAGACAGAACGGGATTTTTTCTCACATATTTCTCTCCCCTGAGGCACAGTGTTTTCCTCCAGCACAATTTAAACTTGAATAACAAAGATGTCGATCGCTAAGCTAATTCTATTTTGCTGTTCCAGCAAAGAACAGAGAGGTGTTTTTCTGGAGGTAGGAAGGCAAAAGCACTTTTAAGTGATAGCTAGAGCACCAGATGAATCAAGTCTGGCTTCCTGCGGTGCAGGAGAATGAAATGTTGATTTTGCAATAGCTGATGAAGCATAACAAGCTCCAAACTACAGCTCCTCTGCCTGTGGGAACTGGTGGGACAGCACTCATCTTTGGATTTAAATTCCAAGAGAAAAATGATGCTTCAGAGCTGAAGATAATGCTGTTTGTGCTGGTGGTAAGTTTGCAGGAAACTTCGCTAATTCGTGCCCATGAAGTGTCTCACAATGCAAGATGCTATTAATTTCACTATTCTTTATATAATCTCTGAATGGGAAAAAATGGATAACAGTATGCAACTGGTTCAAATAGTCATGGAAAAAATTCCCATCTTTTGCTCTGAATAATTAATTTGGCATCCGTGCCAGACTCAGAAGCTGCTTTTGCTAGAGCTTTTGTAAGCAAGCACTCTCTCATAGTGTGTGAGGCCTAAATCTGTTCACATTTTTGCCAATATGAACCCAAAGTCATTGTGCTCATGTCAGTGGAGTCAGTCAGGATTTGCCCCAGAGAGAATGAGAGAAGGATTTGACTCATTTTGTTTGTGATGAGATTATTGCTCAAATTGGGGTGTGATAAAAACAAACGAGCTGATTTCTGAGGTTCATCTTCACAGTGGGTAAAGGAATGTCCCTTACTGAGACCACAGTGAGTATTAACTGCTGTGTCCATGTGCAAAGAGCACCATTTAGGCAACTCCAACCTGCAATGGCCAGCACAGATGTTAAAAACTTACAAGCATTTTGCATAGAAGTCAAGGGACTCTTGAGAACCTTTTGATTGATTCTGTGATTTACATATGTTGTCACCCTCGAGTATTTGCATCCTCTACTTCTTTGCCCGTGCTTATAGCATGGCTCATCTTCAATTCTGCTTTCCCTCTTCCTTACCTAAACTCTTAGGCTCCTCCCAGTCTTTGCTCTCTTATCCCATGTGTTCAATCATTATTGTGACATAACCCTTACTTTCTATTTCAATTTTTGTTTTCACTAAGGGCCACTCCTCTTGCTGGACAAAGGTGAAGTACCATCATAACATACAGCTCAGTTCTCAATGATCACTGTGCAAGAATGTGACCCAAGGGAATCTGCAGTCACTGCCGTAATTGGTATTTAGCAGCTCCATGCTGTGGAAATCAGAAAAACCCAAATTAAAATACTCTTCAGCCCTGAAGAAATTCCCTCCCTATGGATCTAAGGGATTTCTGAATCCTTCCCTGCTAGGGGATCTCAGTCTCTGCTTGCCAAGCTTCCCAATAATTTTAGTAACCATTTTGAAACAAGTGTTTTTCTATTCCGGCTGTTGAATGGACAAGTTAATAGTACAAGCTCTTTCTGCAAGACAGGGAAACAGATGTAAGTTCTTCCAGTAACACTGCAGCGTAACCTGATACTGATTTTATGCTGTCTGAATCTTGTGCTTGAAATGACTGGTTTTGAATGCTTACTTTCAGAAAAATCCAGTGTTGATGATTTCCATTTTTTCTCTCGAGTATGCCCATGAAAAGCAGTAATGGGTTTGCAGTCCAGAGCAAATCAGCTCTGCTTGGCTTGCTGAAACTTTTACCAGTTTCTGAAGACTTAATGCCAGAGAGCCAAAGAGTGCAGTCAGCTGGGGGTTCAATATCTACCAGATGAGATAAGTGAACCAAATTCCATTTGACTGAGATAATATTTGGAATTGGCAGCTATAATAAAAGCTTTTTATTGTCTTTGCCTAGCCTATTGGGAGAAAAGAAAGATTTGGAGACTAGCCTGAAAATCAAGTGCTCCCAGACAAAATGATATAGATTACTGTAACTTCACCATGTCCTGGCACTCAAAATACTTACATTGATCTTCAGGGTGAGATGGTTTGCCAGTTAAAAGCACCAACATGCAAGCGTCCTCCAGTGAGCAGCATCCCGCAGCGGAGGTCAGTGTTCAAACTGGGATCCAGTACTCCGACTTTAGTTTTGCAACAGTCTCACCTCTCTCTGGGGTTCCTCAACCCAAGCTGTGTGATAGACTCAGTCAACTCTGATAGGAGCAACATAAAAGAACAGCACAGGTAGACAGAAGCATCTTAACACTCAGTTATGGCCTACCAAGCTGGCAGCTTGGGGGGAGAGATATGGGCACCTGGGACATTCTGTCCATATTAGAAGGGAGGTGGATGACCAGTGTTGATATTTGACAAGGTGATGGGGAATATCATTGTCTGCATCTTGTATTTGACCAAGAGGAAAAATGGAGTATGGTGAGTGCAAACTTTGCTGTCTGTGGAGAGAGTGAGACACTTCTGACAAAACAGATCTTGATGTGTAAGATGAGCAGAGATACGTATAAAGAGTGGGTTTTTTTTTCATGTTTTTAAAGCAGAAAGTTGTTGTGGATCTGTGAAGAAAGTTCCCATTTCAAATCTGCTGACTAAGGTGGGAAAACCACAAACTCTCAAGGTTTGCACTTGGTAAAAACACCGTGGTGTCTGTTTAGGACTGTTGCCTCCATTGGCCTTGTGGAGGAGATGCCAGTGTGGTTGAACTGGACCTCCTGTCCACTACTTCAAGAGCAGAACTCCTTGAGTGGACCAGTGGTTCCCCATTATATCTCTGTTAGACAGCCAGAAGCAAAGTCGTTATTACTGACATCCCATAAATTAGAAATGGAGGAGGAAGATTTTGTGAATGTACTTGGAAACTTCAGCAGTAAACATAAAATCCCTATGGATGCTCTATATTTGCATTCAGTGATTGCTTCTGTCAAGCAGAAGTCTAAATAGCAAGGTATGGCCAAATTTGGAGTGATACACCAAAACCTTGTTCTTTTCTGAAACGCTTTGCTATAATTTGTCATTAGCTGTTGGACCAAGCAGCAGTCCCAAGAGATATCCTGAACTGATAGTGAGCATGAGTGTCAAATGATGGGAAAACAGCAACCTTTGTATTTCATTACTTTGCAGTTTTAAAACCTAGTTTGTAACATAAAATGGATTCTTGGTTTTGATACTTTCTAAAAACTTCCCTCAATAACAAGCATGCGTTCCATGCGAAACTGCTGCAGGTAGTGGATAGGAAGAATGAATAATCAGATGGTCAGACTTATTTACATAGTGACCCTGTTAAAAATGAGTTGGGAAGTTCTGGAGAATTTGGGCAGACATTTTCCATTGCTGAAGGGCTTCAGGGGCTGGCAGTTTTGCACCATAGCAGCAAATCTTTAAAGTGAAAACAGCCTGCATTCCTGAGGATAACCACAGACCCACAGCAGCAGTGAATTCAGACCTACTGAGTGGGGAAGAGGAATATGGAGAATGGAAGCTAAAAAAGGAGGAGGAGCTTGGAAATCCTGCAGTGGCACCCAAAAAGAAAGTAAAGGACTACGTGGGTAGAGGGCTAGCTTTTCTGACGATACAGATACTATACTCAAGATGCTTAACTTCTGTCCTTTCTTAATCTTTCCCTTCACAGCTCGGGCACTGAAGAAGTAAAATTGATATTTCTGGCCCAGATTTCGCCCCTTGGATATTTAAAAAATACCATTAGTCTACAGCTCTTGTCTTATGCCACAGATGCTGTGCTCAGCAAACGGGCTGTACAAAATGTTATTCCAGCTGTGACCTCTTCTACCTGATGGGTGGGTTCTCCAGCTGCAGAGATGCTCCTGGTGAGGATCACACCCATCAGCTGTCAGTGGTTTATTAAAAGTAAAGAAATGCAAAGAAAATAAATGTTCCTGCTTACACGCTGCTGAGCTTTCAGGCTCTCCTTTCCTTTGAAGGAAGCAGCTAAACCAGCTGCATATCCCAGGTCTATTTCCTAGTAAGACCTAGCATCAATAGTAGCACTAAACTTTTGTTTTCCTCCCCCGCAGGGAATCCTGTGCCTTGCTCCCATCGCATAACAGGAAAGCAGTGACATAATTTGTTTGCACAGCTGGCAACACAGTTGTAGTGATGGAGAGGAGGTGGTAAAGCTCCTTTCCCTTTCCAGGCATGCACCACAGCACTTCTGATGTGTGGTGACATACTAGTGTCACCAACTCAGCCCCTGCTTTGTTCCTCTGAGCACAGTTAATTAAATCGGTGCTAACCACAGCATATGCTCAGTAACAATATGTGCTACTTGGGCTGCAGCACATCTGTCCTCCACACTCAGATCTGTTCCCAGCATGAACTGCTCATCCACCTGCTGCCTGCTCACGCTGGTGCACAGAGGCTGAATATGAGGCTGTGAACCTAATGTGCAAATTTGTGCCTGCTCATGGCTTGAGATTTCTTGCAGCTGTGTGACTTGTGCAGTGGGGAACTGCAGGCCTCCGTGAAGGAGCTATAGGGCTGTGAAGAGCTGTAGACCATGAAGGGCTGTAGGCCACCATGAGACCTCCTGTCAGCCTCCTCTGCTCTGCGAAGACCATAGTGGGACAATCTCTTCCCTCACCCACTGGCAGCACTGAGCCTGATGCACCCCAGGGCATGGTTGGCCCTTTGTCTACCAGGGCACATTGGAGGCTCAGATCCAACTTGTCACCAACCAGAACCTCCAGATCCCTTCCTTCAGGGCTTCTCTCCAGCCTCTTCTTCCACAGACTGTACATAGAGCCAGGGCCGCCCCATCCCGGGTGCTTTGCCATGCAATACCTCATCGGGTACCACCTATGGATCCGGGTGGTGCTTGTGGCTGCTTGCTGTTTCAGCATTATACAGACAGCGGTCACAGATGACCCCCTCCCCTAAACCTGTGTTGAAAATGAGCATACTGCCTCTTACAAAAGCTTGCTGAGCTTTAGCCATCACCTTGGCTATGCCCATAGGATGCTCTAATGGTGAGAAGTACTTATATGATACATAAAAGTTCATACAATCAGAGAATCACCAGGGCTGGAAAAGACCTCCAAGATCATCCAGTCCAACCATCCACCTATCACCAATATTTCCCACTAGAGCATGTCCCTCAGTACAACATAAAAACATTTCTTTAACACCTCCAGGGTCAGTGACTTCATCATCTCCCTGAGCAGCTTGTTCCAGTGCCTGACCACTCTTTTGGAGAAGTATTTCCTAACATCCAGCCTGAATCTCCCCTGGCACAACTTGAGGCCGTTCCCTCTAGTCCTGTCTCTAGTTACACAGGAGAAAAGGCCCATCCCCAGCTCACCACAACCTCCCTTCAGGTAGTTATAGAGAGCGATAAGGTCTCACCTGAGCCTCTTCTTCTCCAGTCTGAATTATCCCGGTTCCCTCAGCCTCATAAGGCCTGTGCTCCAGACCTCTCACAGCTTTGTTGCCCTTCTCTGAACATGCTCCAGGGCCTCAGTGTCTTTCTTTTAGTGAGGGGCCCAAAACTGAACACAGCACTCGAGGTGCGGCCTCACCAGTGCTGAGTAGAGAGAGATGTTCACTTCCCTGCTCCAACATTATCTCTCATACAAGCCAGGATGCCATTGGTCTTCTCAGCCACCTGGGCACACTGCTGGTTTATGTTCAGCTGCGCATCGACCAATAGCCATTTCCTCTACACAGTCTTACAGCCATTCTGCCCCAAGACTGTAACGTTGCCTGGGGTTGCTGTTGCCAAAGTTGAGGACTCCACACTTGGTCTTGTTGAACCTCATCCCACTGGTCTCAGCCCAGAGGTCCAGCCTGTCCAGATCTCTCTGTAGGGCCTTGCTACCCCCAGGCAGATCGACACTTCCTACCAACTTGGTGTCATTGCCAAACTTACTGAGTGTGCACTCAATCCCCTCGTCCAGGTCATCAATAAAGATTTGAATAGGACAGACCCTGGTACTGGCCCCTGGGGAACACCACTCGTGACCAGTCGCCAGCTGGATTGTCTCCATGTGTGTCTTCACAACTCTCTGGGCCTGGCCCTCCAGCCAGCTCCTTACCCAGCAAAGAGTGTACCTGTCCAAGCCACAGGCTGTGAGTTTCTCCAGGAGAATACTGTGGGAGACAGTGTCAAAGGCTTTGCTGAAGTCTAGGTAGACTACATCAACAACCTTTCCCTCATCCACCAGACGGGTCACTCGATCATAGAAGGAGATCAGGTTGGTCAAGCAAGATCTGCCTTTCATGAAGCCATGCTGGCTAGGCCTGATCTCCTGGTTGTCCTGCACATGCTGTGTGATCTCTCTCAAGACAATCTGATCCATAATCTTTCTTGAACAAGGTCAGGCTGACAGGCCCGCAGTTGCCTGGATCCTCCTTATGACCCTTCTTGTAGATGGGAGTCACACTGACAAGCTTCCAATCCTCTGAGACCTTTCCAGTTGACAAGGAACACTGATAGATGATGGAAAGTGGCTTGGCAATCACCTCCACCAGTTCCCTCAGCACCCTTGGGTAGTTGCAACATCACAGAATTGTAGGGGTTGGAAGGAACCTCTGGAGACCATCTCGTCCATCCCCCTGCTAAAGCAAGTTCCCTACAGCAGGTCACACAGGAAAGCATTCAGGTGGGTCTTGAATATCTCCAGAGAAGGAGCCTCCACAGTCTCTCTGGGCAACCTGTTCCAGTGCTCCATCACCATCAAAGAAGGTCATCCTCATGTTCAGAAGGAACTTCCTGTGTTGCAGTTTGTGCCCATTGCCCCTTGCCCTTCCACCGGGCACCATCAAAAGAGCCCAGCCTTACCTATTTCAATCCTTCACTTCAGATATTTATAAACAGTGATGAGATCCTCTTGCAGCCTTCTCTTCTCCAGGCTGAGCAGCCCCAGGTCTCTCAGCTTTTCCTCGTAAGGAAGATGCTCCAGGCCACTCATCATCTTTGTGTCCCTTTGCTGGACTCTGTCTAGAAGACCCCCGTCTTTTTTCTCTGCCTTTGTTGAACTGGGGAGTGCAGAAATGGACGCAGTGCTCCAGATGTGGCCTCCTAGTAGAGGGGGAGGATCACCTCTCGACCTGCTGGACGCATTCTTTTTAATGCATCCCAGGATACCATGGCCCCACGTTACCATGCAGTGTGCCTTGTGGCTTCATGGACGCAAGGCACACTGCAGGCTCATAGCCAACCAGGACACCCAGGTCCTTCTCTGCAGAGCTCCTTTCCAGCAGAAATTGAATGTGTTTTGATATGACTAGACATGAAAAGCCACAATAAATGAGCACAGTAATATTGTAGCTTAATGATGAAAGCTAGCTACTTCCACAGTAGAGGCAATGCAAAACCATGATGTAATTCATAATGAATCACGAGGGCAAGGTAGCTCCTCTTCCTATCATGGTTAATGCAAAGACGCTGTCTTTCTGCGCTATGCCAAGCAATCTCCATTAGTATGCGTGAATGCTGACAAGAGGAAGGTGAAATGAAAACATTTTTTGTGCATATTACTCATGTGTAAACTGTAGATTTCATGTTCTTTATTGCACTGCTGTGATAAAACCTCTTCCTTTGAGCCCATCAATAAAATGTCAGCCAAAACATTCTTAAAATTTAGCTGAGCATAGATCATAACTTACTGTATTTATTATGATACCGTCTCCTTTCTGTCCTATTTGAATTCCTGGAAAGGTGAAGTTAGGAAAATACTGTGGTATTTTGTTCTGTCTCAGTGCAACAGAGCCCTTGGAAATGAGGGGTTGTTTCCAATCAGTTGTACATGAATGGCCACAGTTTTGCTCTAGCACTCTGTCTCCAAGTCTTTCAGTTAAAATGGTGATTTAATTTCCCTTGGGGAAAGAGTGCTACTGGGGAAAAATTGTGATGCTCAGAGTCTGTGATATCTGTGTTTTTTTGTTTGTTTTGTTTTGTTTCTTCTGAATATATATGTAATGTAGTGAAGGAAAAATGGACCCTAACAAAACACATAATTCTAACGCACCCATGGAGGAGGACGTTTTTACAGTGTTAGATCTGAGAAATCATATACTTCATAGTCACACTGTGCAAGACGAAATGCTGAAAATTTAGTCTTCAGCCTGTAGGTCTCAGCCTAATGTTTCTTCCATTAGCTGATGACCACTGTGTGGTCCAAAGACAAAAACGACCATCAGGGTTCTTGGTCTGGCTATGGGCAAGATTTTACAGTCCTGCATTGAGCCAACCAAGATGCGTCCTTCAGAAAGGTAATGTGTTGACAAACCTTGAGTCTTGTTCCAGCTTCACTCATCATCCTGCTTAAGAAACATGTGTCTGCCTGTAATTTTAATGTTTTAACCTTTTGGCCATTGGACCTTGCTATGCCTTTCTCCACTTGAGCAGAAGTCTCTTTTCTACTTGTGCTTCTCCCAAGAAGATATTGATGTGAGGTAACACAGTCACTACTCAATCCACTGGTCAGAAAGGTAAATTGACATTGCTTTGATACTCTAATTTAAAAAATTTCCTACTTTATTCTCACCATGATTTACCACTTGATCTTTGGTAAAGTCTCCAAAACATCTGAAAAGCAAACTTTCTGGCTGTAGTGACTTCTTATCTTCATACAAATATATTACCAGCAAAAACAGAAAAGTGTGCATTGCCTTGATGTGTGCATAAATGAAAAATGACTCAACAGCTTTACTCTAACACTTCACATAAATTCCTCTGTTATATGTAATACACGCACATGCATTACAGCAGGGGAGGAGAAGTGCAATCATGGAATCATAGAGTTGTTTAAGTTGGAAAGGACCATTAAAGGCCACCTAGTCCAACTCTCCTGTAATGAACAGGGACATCTACAGCTAAGTAGCTGCAGATGAAGTTGCCAAGCTGCTGTCCATCATATTTGAAAGGTCATGGCAGTCTGGTGAAGTTCCCAATGACTGGATAAGGGGAAATGTAACCCCTATCTTCAAGAAGGGAAAAAAGGGAAGATCCAGGGAACTACAGGCTAGCCAGTCTCATCTCTGTGCCTGGCAAGATCATGGAGCGTATCCTCCTGAAGGCCCTACTAAGGCACATGGAAAATAAATATAAATTGATAGATGGTAACCAACTTGGCTTCACCAAGGGCCAGTACTTGAAAGGGGCCTACGGGAAAGCTGGGGAGAACTTTTTAGAAGGGCAGGTGGCGACAGGACAAGGGGAAATGGCTTTAAGCTGGAAGAAGGCAGATTTAGATTAGATATTTGGAAGAAATTCTTTACTGTGAGGGTGGTGAGACACTGGCACAAGTTGCCCAGCAAGGTTGTGAATGCCCCCTCCCTGGAAGCATTCAAGGCCAGGCTGGATGGGGCTGTGAGCAACCTGGTCTGGTGGGAGGTGTCCCTGCCTATAGCAGGGGTTTGGAACTAGATGATCTTAAACATCTCTTCCAACCCAAACCATTCTATGATTCTATGATTCTATGGTAAGTAGCATGTATTCACAGAGAGAAGTGCTTGATTTTCAGCAAAAACTGTTCTACTTCATCTTCTGTCTACCCATTTGTCCACACCAGTCAATGTGATCCATCTCTGGGCTTTATAATTCAGCTTAGGTTTGTGAAATTTCTTGGATCTGTAACGTATAGAGCAAGGAATTTCTCCTGTTGTCCTGATCTTTCCCTTCTCTTTCCACAGTTTACGAGGTGGTGACAGTGACAGGAGACGTTCGGGGAGCTGGAACTGATGCCAATGTTTTTGTTACTCTGTTTGGAGAATTTGGGATCACTCCCAAGACTCATCTCACAAGCAAGTGAGTATCTGGGAGGAAATATGTATCCTTGAGGCTTGTTCTTCTGCAACTTTTATTGCATTTTGATGAAAGATAATACTGTGCTGATAGATGCAGAGGGAAAAATTCTAAAAGGTATTTTGGGACCATTGAGGAAATTTGAATTTTTTGCTGTTGAATCCTTCTTTCCAAATTCCTTGCAAACCTGCATTCCCTTCTGTAGGTGGAAATGTATGTTCAGATCCTTATTACGTAAGTTTCACACTCGCAAGGTGTGGGGATACTTGCTTTTCTTACGGCTTAAATTAGGTCCTCCAAATTTAGGAGCTGAGAATATTCACCACTTCTCCAGAGTGGGCATGATGGGCCAAATTCACATGCCTAAAACCCTCTGAAGTCTCTGTGCAAAAGCAGGTACAGAGAGATAAGTGTCCTTTAAGGATTCTGAGGAGTAATTTGGTGGGTCTGAAGTAAGGCTGATGGGCAACCACCCACACCCAGCTGTAGGAAATCTAAGGCAAGCATAAATGGAAGAAGTTAGGCTGTTTCCTAAATAAGGTTGCATTCACCCTATCAGTTCTGTGCATGCTTGCCGACTTGTGGTTGCACCATTTTGTTTTTCTCAAGCCATTACCAACGCCATCCTCTGGATGGAGTTTCTCAGTTCCTACATTAGGTCAGCAGGTGCCCATATCCCATGAAAGCAGAGTAACTTTTATAAAGTCTCAGATCTGCATGCACTAATTTCCCCTTAGCTGGACAACTGCAGTAAGAGAAAGCAGAGATCCCTTCTCCGTGGGCTCTAGGATGCGTGTCTCTATTTTTCTGTGTTCTTATTGTGTTGGTTTTCTTGAAAATGTGCGTCAAAAATTATGAATCCTGTGCTAATGTCACACGGTAACTTCACATTTTCTCCATTTCTACAGCACCGACAAGAGGTACCTGCAACTATTTTAAATTTAACCTCAAAAGAGCTTCTCTTCCCAGTGAAGCAACTCAAACATGAGAGTCTGTAAAGAAAATGATATGGGAATGGTAAAGAAAATACATGAAATTTCAGCCCTGTTTGCCATATTTGAAATTCAGAAATCAGAGGTAGCCAAGGGAGTTTTATTACCCCATCATTCCCAGGAGCACTTGGTGATTATACATTAAATGCATAATCAAGATTATTTGTTCTGTGATTTTCATCCAGACGTGAACTTGCAAAGCAGAATTCTGTTTCTCTTGAT
Source organism: Numida meleagris (assembly GCF_002078875.1). NCBI lineage: Eukaryota > Metazoa > Chordata > Aves > Galliformes > Numididae > Numida > Numida meleagris. The sequence continues at coordinate 2,018,197 of NC_034438.1, forward strand.
TTAACCAAGATGGAAATGAGGCAAAGGAAGCAAAAGATGCTGTGTCCATCTCATGACATTGGCCAGTGTGGGATTATCATCATCAGCTCTGCTTGGGGAAGAGCTGCCAGTGCCTGGACCTGCATCCTGGTGCTTGGCAGAGCTAACAAACAGCTTCTGCTCTCTAGGGAGTTTTCTTGTGGTCAACATTTACGTACAAAACCATTTAAGTGGAAAAGCATTTTTCTGTTTGTGGCTGCAGAAAGAATCAAAATATTATATTTTAAAATAATAATAATAATAATAATAAATTATTGTAAAAGTGCTGTGTTCCCTTTGGAGGAGAAGTCAGGAGATTCCCTAATAGATTTCTTAATCAGCCACAACCTTACGTGAGTTAATGGCTGTACAACTCATCTCTTGTTAATGCCCACTCTTTCCTCCAAGGATGCGTGGGGAGGAATTCAGGTTGCAGCAGCAGCAGCCTAACCCTGTTCAGCTCTCAGTTAGCATTTAGGTTTGGTCCCTGCTGCTGCAGAGAGCAGATGGCTGAGGTCTTGGTAAGCCAGGATGTGAGGCATGGGAAGCCAACCTTCTGCAGTTCTGAGTTCCAGAAACAAGTCCCATGGGAAGTGATCACCAGACCTGCAGCTGTAATTTTCCAGGGGGCTTTCCCAAATATCAGCAGCATTTCTGCATCTGTAAGCAAAGCCTGGAGCATTAGTGATCAAGAAAATTAAGTGAAAAGCTGGCCCGAACATAGACATGTCTGAAGAGCTGCTTAGCTGGTAGTTTTGTCTTCTAAATACAAAGCAAAGCATGAAACAGTCCATTGCCCCCAAATTTATTGTGCTGCTTTGTGAATATGGCAAAAGGATGGAATCTCATGCATCTTTCAACTAGACGTTTATATGAGTTCACTTATGACATGACTGCAAATGCATGACATTTTATAGGTATTTCCATTTCCCAGTATAGATAGAGAGATAAAATATCATGCATTGCCTAAAGATGGTACTACCACTTCAGCTTCTGGTTAGAATAGGTCTTTCTTACTTCTTTTGTGGTTGTGTGCTGGTAGTGAAATACATGACATTTCAGCTCTTTTTGTCATGTACCGTAAATGGAAGACATGGCATGCTTTTGAAATATCATGTGTTATTAACATTTGCCAACAATAATGTAACTGTGAAAAACAGACACAAATCTTCGTAACGACCTGTTGAGCGTCAGCTCTGAAAGTGGGAGCACCCAAATTCTGTCCAAAAAGATCCATTTGTTTAGGCCAGGAAGTTTTGCCAAGTGATGTTTGGGGCTGTGGGCACTGGATTAGACCACCTTTGTATGTGCTGTCTCCAGTCTGGGAGAAGGCAGCACTTCGATGACTGGTCCACCTTCCATCCTACACCAGCTACAGCTCAGCCAGAGGCTAAAAGCATTGTCAAATGTGAGTTTCTTGTCATGGGCTCCATCACCAGTATGGCTGGACACAAAGGCAGCTGTCCTTGCTCTACTTGGTGACATTACGGCAGTCTCTGAAGCTATTTTTTCTCTACTGTCCATCACAGCCAAGCAGCACTGATCCTCCTTAGTGTTATATTTCTTCTTGTTCCTGTTCTCTCTACCATACTGGGGCTGAGGAGAGATAGAACAGATCACAAAACTCAGCCAAGAATGCCGAGCCCACTCAGTGTTCAGCAGCAAATTTATTTGTCGTTAGGGTAAAGGAGTCTACTTTTCAGTGTCAAGTTTACCCTTCGTGTTTGTGACAACCACAATAGATACTCGTGGTTCACCCTGTCCTTTTAAAAAAGTAAATACATGAGACGTGCAGATATAAAAGATTTTGCAGCTGTGGCACTCTGAAAGAAAGATGAAAATCTGCTAAGTGACAGCTGGCTTCTTGCAGTGCAGCTGAATTTGAGAACTATGCCGTGAAATTTTTTATTTCTCATGCTGAATACTTTTAATTGGACGTCTCTTCTACCTGCTCCTGAATCACTATACAGAGCTCTTCCAGTTTGCAATGCCAGCAAATGGTGGTCTTTAGACATGGTGGTCTTTAGAGGACGTCCACCTGTGCAGCACCACTGCAGCTGAGCTGTACCAAGTTGCACAAAATCTGAATTTGTTGTCTAATAGCCCTGGAGCAAATAAACAAATACTCTGAATAATAAAAATTGTGAGTTAGTAAGTGTTAGAAAGTTGATATAGAAAGGGCTGTCCAGGCTAGTAAGCAAGCTTTCTATGAAGCTTGAGTGCAGGGGAGGAAGGCGTCCTGCACAACTGCTGAAGCACTTCTGCAGAAACAAGTTTGAATGCTTTGAATGGCACAGGGCATTTCCGATGTTAAAGCTGTCTGTATATCTGCTCACCCTCTAACTGATGTCAGTACTAATCCACAGCACTTAACACTTGGCTGTATATTTCCATTCTACTTTAATCTCAGTGTTTAAAAGTTTAAGTTCGTTCTCATTAAAATTTTCCAGAATATTTCCTCAGGGGAACGGGACAGAAATTTTCAGCAGAGAAAAATTCACCCCTGAATCTTATGAAGTAGTTGCAAATCAGTATGTTGGGAAATACTGGGAAGTGCTGAGAAAGCTTTGCGATGTTAGAGCTTGTACAAGAAAATAACAGCTGCTGTGTAGGTAACAAAGACAAGCAGCATAGCTAAAATTGTCTGAATTCAATAATGCTGTTTTGTTTTTTTTTTCTGCGTGAATCATGCAGAACTGATACTAAAATATTCCTGCTCCATGCAATGTAGACTGAAGGAGCCACTATTCAATGCAATTGAAATCTCTCCTGTGAATGCTTATGGATAAGGCAAGGTCCATTTCAGCGTGCCCTATGGCTCTTTGTAACGTTTCAGGGTGGGTTCAGACAGGCCTTCATGGTGTGGGGTGGTATTTTGGCTCCTGGGTGCCAGCACCCTTCTACAGCAATTTATCTTGTTCAATTAAGTCTTTTCAAGTGAGACTGCTTTTTCACTCTGTGGTTGTTCTTCTGTACTTCCTTAAGCAGGGTTGCTTCTGCTGGTTTGGGTTATTTGTAGAAAAATGGAAAATAATTTCCTCGGTATGGAGATGTTTGCAGTCAGTGTGCTTTTCAGCTGGTTTCTTTCCCATCTGGAGTATTTTTGGACGTGTGCTGCCTGATGCAGTGTTTCCAGCCACTTGCTGACTGATGTTGTCAGCTTCATGACAACTGTCTTGGCAAAATATTTGCAGTCCAAACTCTCTGGAGTATTTGTTTGTTCCAAGGAGGTTAATGATGCTGCTGTTAGAGTTCTGCTTTAAGAATAAATATGACTTGAAGGCTGCCCATAAGTCCATCCAGGCAGTGCCCTTTCTGTAGGACAGTGGGTGTGTCTGGAGAAATAGAAGAATAAGGTAAACATATTGTAGGCATTTTGCCATCTGATGGCAAGCTGCCCTCTCTGCCAGAGCCAGATAACCCAGATACGCTGAGGCTACGAGGAATACTGGATAATGTGAGGATGCACAAAGCTGTCCGTTATTTCAGGCTAGGAAAACCAACAGGGATATACAATTCATCATTCCTCCCACCTGTATGTGTCAAAATTGCTCTGCCCACCTCTAGCCCATGAGAAACTCTCCCCCCGTGAGATAACCGGTGCACCAAGCAGCGCTGTGTTTCCCTATCAAGTGACAGGCTGTAGGATGGCTGTGTGACCTCCTGAGGTCATTCCCTGGTGCCCCACTCCTTGCCACAGCTACTAAATGGTGGCAGGAGCAGGCGCACCCCCAGGGAGATGCTGCCAAGAGGTGGCTCTTCCTCATTTGTGGAGCATCTTTACAATGTTGTTTCATCAGGCATCCATGATAGCACTTTGTGCTTCTGTGCGCTCACCATCTCCATGTGTTTTGCGGACAGTCTTGTGTACACAGAGCATCATCAGATAAAATGCTGAACATGAAGGCCTTGTAGATGATCATTAGTGTCATCGTTCAAAGCTGTTAGTTCGGGTTGCTCTGTGGCTGCTAAAGGTTGTGGTTGTTATTTCTATGCCTCTGATGTGAACAGTATCCAGATTTTCTCTTTGTTCCTCAGAGCTCAGCTCTGGGAAATGTTCTGTCAGCTGGTCAGAGGTGAAGTTTATTCTTGACAAATGGTTGGTAGTTTCTTAATGTCAGCTCACCAATGGGCAGCAAAACTCTCTTGGGACTGGCTCTCTCCTCTGTCCACACTGATGCCCTATAGAGGAGATGCACGCAGAGATTTATAAACACCGCATCTATGCAGCTCTTGTGGTACTTTTTTTAGCACCATAAACTACCCAAGCAGGGGACAGAGTGCCCTAAATCCTTGTTTGCACAGATGCAGCAATGTGAGCGTGCAGTGAGTGCAACCTGCAGGTGGTCATTCAACCAAAAGAATCTGAATATGGATAACAAGATAACAAATAGACTGAGAATTTCATTGTGTAATCCCTGGTGTACTCCCTTGGATGTTTCTTACTTCGTAGTTGGGTAAAACACAACAGCAGACTATAAACAATAGAGATGCTGAAGCCAATAACATACATGAAATAAAAAGCCTGACTGAAACACATTTCTGAACCCAGCCTGGCCTGACATCCCAGCCAAATAGTGGAGTGAAATTCTGCCAGTCTTCAGACTACACATTTCCTTATGGAAGCCATACCCAAGCCTTGGGCCTGAATACTGAGGATTTAGTGCTGCCATTTCCGAGTCAGATTTTTCTCAACTTTATTTGTCACCGGAGCTAACTGCACTGTTCAGCGTAACGAGTTCCTGATGGTAATCAGGCTGTGCATTTCTACAGCCCAGCTGTATTCTCTCTTTTTCACTCTCTCTTCTGTTTTTGGTTAAACTTCGGTACGGCCATTCATTACAGGATATTCCCTCACTGTCCCCTTTCCCACTTTATCAGCAACACTGGAAAAGCTTTGGAGAGGAAGGATTGGGTTTTCACATAGAACACTCCCCATCTGTGCTTTTGATGCTGTGCATCCGAAGGTTGGCTCTTCTTGGTGGGCTCTGTGGGGCTGCGCTCCAGCTTCCCTCCATAGACTCTCAGCCTCCATGACTGGCATGTGGAGAGCTTCGGACTAATTAGTTCCACTTAATACTTCTGAGCCATCTCCACAGCTCTGTACACCATCGGCAGTGCTGCATCGATCTTTGTTGAGAAGCTTCTGTCATTACAATGTGCGCTCGAGCCTGACAAACTAATTGCCTCGCTCTTGCTGGCTGTTTTCCCTCTGACAGCCAGGCTGGGGGAGGCTGGGCTGGATTTAATCGTCTCTTGTCTGCAAGACAAGGTTAGCTGTTTTAGTCCTTCCATGTCGCAGTGATGGTCCTCACACAGTCCCTGGGATAGCAGGATGGAGGAGGAGGAGAACACACAAAATAACCTTTACACAAAGGCACATGCAGATGTTTTAATGATGCAGAGAAGAGTGCTGAGCAAAACCAAAGCCCACTGCTCAGATTATTAATATTCATTAACTTTCTGAGTACAAGCTGCTTGTCAGATTTATGCTGCTGAAGCACGGCGGTTTCTTGTTCTTTTTAATACAACTTCTGCATTTTGCTGTTTAATCACCTGCAGCAATGCTCAGCAGCCAAGTGAAATCCCACTAGGGAAGGCAGGTGGGAGAGGCTGCATCTTCTGAGCAAGGATAGGTTTCACCTCAGTGTTATTCACAGTGGAAAATAAGAGCTCCAAAGGATGGAGGTGCTGGCCAAAGATCATAGAATCATAAGGGCACTGAGGTTGGAAAGACCACTAAGGTCATCTAGTCCAGCCATCAACCCATGCTTGTGACCACTCTAGGCCATGTCACTCAGTGTGACATCTACCCTTTTCAGGAGCACCTCCAGGGATGGTGACTCCACCACCAACCTGGGCAGTCTATTCCAGTGCCTGACCATTTTTCTGAAAAGGAATTTTTCCTGATATCCAACCTGAACCTCCCCTGGTGCAAATCAAGGCTGTCACCTCTCATCCTGTCACCACAGGCTGGAGGTAGAAATGGGAATTGAGTCCTCCATCTCCTGATCCAGGCCTATGTGCTTCATGATGCCTTCCATATGCAAAGGAGGTTTCTGGCTATTACAGAAGCGCTGGGAGATGCGAGTGGAAAGAATCTCTTGACGGAGGCCGATGCTTTTGTCTCTGGCTGAGCTCTGCGTAGGCTGGGCTGTACAGTGCCTTCGCTCCATCACCAGAGGAGGTCTGCTCAGTGCTTGGGCCTCAGCTGGCAGGAAAGTACATCTCTGGGATTGGGAACCAGAGAGGAGAAGCATACTGAGGGCCTGTAAAACAACTAACACAGATGTGTGTGGCTTTAGATTCGCCAGGGTTGTCCATCTTGTTCAGCCACCAAGGGCTGTTCAGTAAGGGTGAGCTGGATCTCCAGGTCAGCCACTCCAAATGAGAACTTTGTGCCACTTTTGAGGGCAGCAGCTGGAAACATCCCCTTGGTTTTTTTTTCTGCTGCCCACCAATGGGTGGGTTGATAACACCACAGGTGGGGTGTTACCAAAAATAATTGGAGCTCTTAAAATGACTTTTGCCTGGTTGGTGCTCCACTGAAATATTTTCACCGAAGATTATTTTCAGACACCTCTGACAGCCACTTGCCTACAGGGAAGTCTTACAGCTCTTACCTGTACAGGGAAATTAGCTGATGATATTGAGAATGTCTGCCACATTTTACTCTTGGAGGCAATATGGACAGGAATCCAAGATTTGCTCCTACTTGGGCCAGAATTGCATTTCATCCAAAGCTATGGTCTCAGCTGTTGAGAAGGTGCTTAGGGTTCCAGAAGAAAAAGTTCTTTTAAATGTCAGCCTTTAGAGCTAGCTGGAGTTTATCACAGCAAAGAGGACATTGGGAAGTAGGTCTGTCCAGTGCTAGAAATGACACTTCTTCATCCTAATATGACAACACAGACTGGCTGACAAAGTTATTGTACTCCTGCCATAGCTTTTGGTGTGTCTGTATTACAGGAGCAGCACGGCCTTTGAGAGGAGCAAAACAGACGTGTTCCGAGTGAAAACCAACAATGTTGGACAAATAAAGAAAATAAGGTAATTGCATGACATTTCCACTGCAAGACCTGCTCTGCCAGGTGCTAACTGAATGACAAGCTGTGCGGACTTTGGTGTTACCATGTTTTATTCATTATTTCTTAACACATTCCCATCAAGTTGATATTAAGAGGTGGTAGAAGCTTGTCTACAGCCTGAAATTTGAACTGAAGTGTGAAAACACCTAAGTTATTGCTTATTAACTATCCATACTCCTCACCAAGAACTGTATTCCTGTCATATGCAACCACACATGAAAATATTTGGGACAGTTTTTATGTACCGCTGGAGTTAGACTGTTTGTTGTTCCTTTCTGCTGAATTAGTGTAATGTAAATGAAAATGGTATTGTTTAACCACCATCTGACAGACCTATATAAAATTAAAAATTAGTTAGCAAAGAGTACAAAGAAAGTTAGCAAGACTGGGAGAGGAGAGATCAAAAAGGAGGCAGAGCAAGTTGGAGAGTCTCAGTTTTGAGGCACGCAGTTGAAGGTGAATGATTGCATAAACTACATGAGCATGCAGCTTTGTCAGTGTGTGCATCTTTTTGCCAATAATAGCTTACCTGTGCACATGACATCTGTGCTTGCATATATATGGAAGGCTGTTGTTTGGAAAATAATCTGTAAAAGCCCATAAGTCTTACAGCACTTTGGATAGTATTAGAAGGCATTTTGTGTACAGTTACTTTAGCCTTGCCCAATATAAAATATTTCAAAAAACTATAGTGCTAGTGCTCAATCTTAAGGAAAATACCAAGTCCAGGCCCTCACACAGATTATTCTTCCTCTAGGATTGAGCACGATAACACCGGACTGAACGCAGGCTGGTTCCTGGATCGAGTCATCGTGACCGACATGAACAGACCTCACCTCCGGTTTTATTTCCCTTGCAACAACTGGCTGAGCAAGGAGGATGGGGATGGACTGTACGTCAGGGACCTCATTGGCAGCCTGAATCCTATGGATGTGCCCAAAAGTAAGTGTTTTTCAGACTTGTTGGTTTTCTGGTGCCTTGTTGGAAGGACAGTGACGCTTTCAAATGAATTCAGCCATGTAAAGAGTAATCTCGTATTTAAAGCTAATTTTTTTTAGTCAGTGGAGAGGAAAATAATAGGAAGATGCCTCCAGAACATCAGTCCTTCTTCCAGCATTACATTTGACATCTCGGAGTGGGATACATGACTGTTTGGAGAAGCTTGGTTGAGTGCAGAAGGATCCCTGATGAGTGCTTTAAATTAGACTCACTGTCTGCAGATGGATGGATGGCATCCCACACCAGAAGATGGAATCAGTATGGGTGTGTATTATCAGAAGAAGCAGTGTGGTTACAATGCTATGGGTGAAGTTCAGTGTTTCCATGCTCTGGTGATGACCTGCCGGAAATTTCCATTAACAAGCCAACGCTCTCGCTGCAATTCCACACCGGTTTGCCAAATGTGTATGATGTCCATATTGAACTCACGACGATTTTTTCAGAGTGGTTTTAAGCTCATGATGTTGAAACAAAGGCAGGGCAGCTTGAAAACCAGACGAGTGCTCCCACATTGATAGAGCATGTAGGTAGGCCACGTGGTGATGTATAGTGCATGTAACATGAGTGGGAAGGTGATCGAGATGTGGAAGTGGAGCCAGCAAATCAGCCTCAGGTGGGATGTCAGCAGCTGATCCTCAAGTGTTAATGAGGCAACCAAGTTGTATTTCCCTGCTGACCTCACCAATGCACTGCGTCTTTCTGGGAGCTTAATTTTGGGCATAGAAGATGAAGTACACCCATCATTAACCACAAGCCTGAGAGAACAGAAGGGTGCAGATTGGTGGAAATGAGGGGAAACTCGGGTTTTTGTTAGTATCACATCTTTTTGAGAATTAATAGTTTTCTTACGCTAGCCTTGTCAGTGGGACCATGTGGCTTTTTTTTGGGGGGGGGGGGCGGGTAGGGGAGAGGGAAGGTAAAAACAGACTATTTCTAGTCCTAATACAGTGCTTTGAGAATGTATAGCCGCTCCAGAAAGGGAAAACATTGTTTTTGTTATTGTTATTGATATCCAGTTTGAAGTCAGCAGTGAAACAATACACAGTGGCAGGGTTTGTCCCTGAACTGTTCAATGATTTACCTCTGCTAAGCTGTGCTCTTCCAAAACAGCTTTGGTGTGTTGAAATGTAAGGATGAAAGGCTTCATTTGAGTTAGCATACAGAAAGAAGACACGCTGACAAGAAATGTATCTGGTAGCATTTTATAGATGCAGACCTCTCCAGGGTGGATGCCATAGGGGAACGAGATAATGTCTGGAGATGTTCCGCCAAAAACTCACCCAGTGACTGTGGCACTGAGCACACTGAAGCGTTTCACTGCTCTTTTATCCACTCAGTGCGTGAAGATGAAGAGCTCAGGATACACTGGGTGGGGATGGAGGAGCCTGGAGAAGGTAATGGATGAGTCAACAGCAACACACAATTAAAGAGAGGTTCCCTCAAGGAGGAATTCAACTACTCAATCTTAATAGATCTCTAAATGACACAACAATCTCTCTGAATTTATTACTGCTCCTGCCTGGGAGAGCTGATTCAAATGAATGCATGCCATTTCCTCCATCCTGCTCAACACCTGTCTCTCGACAGGAACAGATTTGTGGGGTAAACGCTCAGCTGGTAAAAATCAGTGCAGCTTCAGTAAAGTTGCTGGAACAACTTTGCGGTTCAGCAGCTGAAAAGCCGTTCCCAAACACACGCTCTTCTGGAGGAGTGGTTTTGGGTTATGGATCAGCTGCTGACTGCGTGCTCGGTCCTGGGTGTCCAGGAGAATGTGAATAAAATTGCCCCTTGCCTTAAGGGTATGAAAGAAGAGATTCAGGCAGGCATTTGTCAGAAATACATCTGTTCTTGTCACCTTTATCAGAGAATGCCACTTTTGAGCGCCGCAGCCTAGGAGCTCTGCAGCTGCCATGCAAACACAGGGAGCTGGGCTGAGGCCAGGGGCGCGGGTGAAGGGCTGGACGCCATCCAGGCAGCAGGTCTGGGTCTGTAAGAGGAGAGGGATAGCTCCACTATCTCAGGTTGCAGCTCCCCTTGAACCATAATTAATGAAAGATAAACATTCCCAGGCTGCTGAGGTGAACTGTCAGCTGCAAATGTAAATTCATTTGAATTCATTTGGCTCCTTCTGAATCCGAAAATGTCTGAAACGAGATTGTGATGTGATTTTCTTCATACATACAAGTCATTTGCCCTAAATTTGTTTTTTTTTTTTTTTTTTTCAAATGAATTGAACAGTTGGATTTGTTCTTTGAGTATTCATATTTTCTAGCCTACTAGACAAATGAATAATTACGTGGTTTGGTGAGTTTATGTTCTTGTAGAGGAAGACTGATTGCTCCCTCCTAAGCCCGTGTTCCTATTAGCAGTGTTCACTTTAACTTTCTGGCCACGTCTCTTCACTCCTTGCTTCCCTTATTTCTTTAGTCTGGAATATTTCAGAGGTAACCAAACAAGTTTTCTCTGTGTCCCCTCTCCTACCACATCTTCAGCTTTTGATCTTCTCCTGGAGAGCTGTCATATCTTTGGTATGAAGATTTACCTTCCTTGCTTGAACTGGAGGTCACTGCTGGGACGTGTAAGTTTTCTGTGACTTGTGTGGGATGTGGACTGGAGAAAAGTATTGTGACATATTCTATTGAGCTTTTTTTTTGCTCTGTAGAGGGTTCATATCTGAAGGGGATTGCTGGTGCTTGGACCAAACCCTACAAGTCACCAGGAGGCTCAGTCCTCCTTGTTGTTGAGGAGTACAGGCCAACCAGAGAATCCCTGTAGCGCTATGAACATTGAGGAGGTTAATTTAAATAATAATAATAATTATTAAAAAGGCAAAAAAAAAAAGAAAGTTCTCCCCAGATTTTCAACATATAATTGAAAAAAACTGGACAAAAAGTAACGCGGAGTTCTGTTCAAAATCCAAAGAGAGTTACAGCGGAAGGCAGGAAGACTCAGTGACTGCAGACAGCTGAGTGATTGTATTTGCTGAACTGGATAAAATTACTCCTGTCAAGTTCCCCATTGAATGCCACGCATTTCTGAAGGAGAGCACGTTACATTTTAAGTGCTCCTGCCTGAATGGTCCTCTGTTCCCTGTATTCACATCCATGGCATCATATACCCACGGTCCCTTGACAGTGATGGTGTCACAGATTCTTATTTACCCAGCAGCTGCTACTGGCAGCCTGGATTAATTTACGTTGCAGGTATTAATTACAAGGAAGGGCTATTGTTCGGCCTCATGCTGCTTCACTTGGCTTTATGAAACCTCAGGTTTCAAACCTCGCGTTTGTATAGCTGTGGCTGAGCCTTAATGCAAGGGGCTGAAGAAAACTGATTACAGGTGACGGTTTTTATCTGAGTGTTGTGTTTTTTGGATCACTCTGAAGGTGTCTGATGTCCTGCTCTACTGGTGGGGGAGGAGAGCATCAATCATAGCTTGTAGCTGTACTAGTAAGAACTACTGACCCAATGGAGGTGCAAAAGCCAATGAAATTTCAGAGCTCATTCCCATCCTGTTCTCTTATACATGCAGATCATGAGTCACTTGTGCAACAATCTTTTATCAAGAGAATGGAGGAACAATCATTTGCCAAGGGGACTTCTACTCACTTGGTCCTTAAAGCCATACAGAAGATCACAAATACCTGAGAATGAATCCAGATTTCTGTGCAATTGTGATTTGTGCTGAGCTGTCAAATTCTGGTCAAGTCTTGCCAAGCTGGCTGTTGCAGATGAAGCTCAGAGTGAAGGCCTGATTTCCAGCTGGCTCTTTGGCCACCAGCACTCCAAAATAGTTAAAGATTGGCCATAGTAATTGGCAGATGTGCATGGGACGTCAATTCATGTCCAACATTCTAAGGCTGTGTATTCACAACAGGATAGAACCGCTTATGTGACATCACACTGTAATATTCCCCATTCAGATAGATGGTGATAGCATTTTTTTCTGGGTGAAGTTTAATGGTATTTTGCGTAGTTCTAATGAATGTGTTTGCAAACAACGTGCTGTGCAGCACAGTTCTGAGGAGTAGGGCAGTCAAAATACATTGCACACCCAGACCTTGAGATGGGAACATCCAATACATTTGCATTGCATTTGATTTTCCCATTCTTAAAAGTACCAGGCATTTGTCGCCAGTCTTTGAAAATTACTCTTCATATTGTGTCAAAAAATGGATCACAAGCCCAGATTAGATGTGTCTGGGTTAAGTCTACATGGTCCTTTGCAGGTAGACAGGAGTTTTCTCCCTCACTGTGACAAGAACCAGCTTTGAACCAGAAGGTTGGTGATTCTGTCAGTTCTGCACTGATTTATGGTTGCTGTATGGTGCCCCAGAGTTTGTACCCTTCACGGATACATCCCTAGGGATAATGGCTGGAAGGTCACACTGATCAGCTGGGAACTGGAGCCTTGTAATGGCATATTAGTGGTGGAACGTGCTCATGTTGTGCATGGTGAGGGTATTCTCGGCTTTACAGAATGAGAACAATACTTATTATACTTACAAATGAGAGAAGTTCAGCTGATCGAGTTGCAGGCCAGCCCCTATCTACTAGTCTTTAGTGAGTTTCCTTGACTCCCTGCTGTGTACTCATCTGTGGCAGAGTCAATGAGATCACCCAAGGATAGCTGTATTCATGGTGGGTCAATGGAGGAGGCCATGGGCAAAGGGAAGCACAGAGCAGTTTCCTTAAAAAAAAAAAAAAAAAAAAAAAAAAAGGAAAAAAGACAGTGTGCACACAAAGCAGCAGCCCATGCTGGACTTCTCTGCCTGGTGTGCTTTTAAGAGCATTCCCGTGAACACATGTAGAACTAACGTGCCCTAGATATTCTCCGAGGCTTAGATCCACTAGGACCTAAGACTCATATATTTGGGCCAGTAATGTGAGCTGTCATATTTTTTCCTTCTGCACAGGAGGCTGATGTTAAGACTCCACAGTTCACTGTCCAGAGTTTTAATGCTGACTGCCCTGAAGACTCATGAGGGCCTGAGCTGGATGTAGTTGAGGAAACACTTGGGGCAGTGCCTATTGGTGCACGTGTTTCATTGTGAGTCAGTAGCTAAATCCTTCCTGTCCTGATGGGATACACACGTGCCTACGGGCTGGACTGGATCAGGACTAAAGCTGTGGCCAGTATTTCTCAGTGATGTCCAATAGCCAGAAGTTCTGATGAGAGGCAGGTTTGGGGATGGGAGGCTGCAGTGGGTGGTGTCCCATGGGGCCTTATTTCATAAAGCACCATGCCTAGAAAGTGAGAGTGGTCCTCCTCCTATTTCCTCTCGGTCAGGATTCAAAATGAGCTGTCACATTAATGGAAACATTCATAATCAGGAAAGCTAAAGGGTTATTTCTGAGATTGGGGAAAAGGGAAGTGAAATATTAATAAGAAGCGTTACCAGCTCATCAAAACTCATCTTTATTTGCACTAAGAACTGGAGCTGTGTAATCAGAACAGGGAATCGCAGCTAAATATATTTATGAAATAAATATGAATTGTTTACTTTTCAGTAATGGCACATATGCACTGTACTAAGGATCAAACTTTGCTGCATGCTGAGATATTCAATAAACAACATTTGTAGAGAGAGTCATATCTTTTATTTACCAATTGATATCACTAAGAAAAACCTGTCATGTTATCTGTTTCCCCCTACCATCCCCAAAATAAACCAGTAAGTCTAATATGAATTTTATTCTCCCTAAAGACTTTGTCCTTTTTATAACGCTTTAGTCACCATACCTAAAGCAAATCAGCTGTGATCTCTCCATTTGTAATGCATATTTTGCCTGTTGTTTTACCTCTAAAAATGGACAAGGATAATGAGAAATCAAAATGTTGGAGGTGAAAAGAAACGCTGGTAACTTGTAAACCACAAGGAAGCCAAGAAGCATGGAGCTCGGAAATAGGATGCAAATAGAGATTTGTAGTTTACATAAAGGATCTCATGCTTCAAGGGAAAAAAAGTTTGGAGAGGAATGAAAAATCACTGTGTGTGTCTGGTATGTAGATCCGTATGTACCCAGCACAAAGCAGTGCAGCACAGCTGTGAAGATGGGCATAATTTTCACAAATTGTGTCTATGTATTGTAATTATCTAAACATTGTGAAATAAAATAACTGTATTTAAAAATGTAAGTTATACCAAACAAGGTTGAAGTGCAATGAGGATAATACGATTTTAATCGGTCCTGTAAAATTATTTCACTCGTCATTCCGAGCAAAAACATTTAAAATAAATGGTTCTTTTCAGCGATTTCCATAAATCTGAATAGAGCAGATCTGGGGAAGGCTGGAAGTAGGTGTTTCTTTTGTGAAATGTCTGTGGGTTTTTTTTAATGGGCTCCCACACTGGGGCTGAGCTAATGAAAAGTAATGAGAAATCTTGGTGAATTAGACGAGCAAGGTCTTCCATGCTGCTGTCACAAGGTGAGTTGCCCTTTGCTGAGCTCCATGACTCTGCAACTAAACCGCTGTTGTCTCTGGGGTGAGGCCATTTAATGCTCACTTCAAAATGCCATCATCACTTTCAAGCCACAGTAGGAACATCAGTTTAGCATATTCTACAAGCAAAGTCTCCTGCATGTGGTAGATTGCTTCTCAGAGGCTTTGCAGAAGGATGATCCGGGCTGAATCCTAATACATTAACTGTTCTGATGCGTGCTTTGATTTCATATCAGAGCTGCTCAAAATGGGGCTGAGCTTTGTGATCTCTGGGCTGGAGGGGGAGAACTTGTGCTGCGTTCCTCACAGGAGGTGCACCAGGCAGCGACTGGGGATAATGGAATATACAGCAGAGCAAATGCTCATTTCCTTTCCCTTGTGTTATGCCTCCTTGGGTAGCAGCAATAATCTCTGCTTCTAAAGAGCGCGGTTTCAGAGAGCTCTTCTGAGAGGATCGAAATGCTGACCCACGGTCACACCAACCTCTCAGCATCGGTGCTGCCTCTACTGATGTGCACCCAACACCGCTCAAAGGCTCCTCCGCATTCCTCCCTGTGAACACTGTGTGCTGGTTTGGCGCTGATGGCCAAAAGCAATGCAAAGGCCCAAAAACATGCACTTCAAGTATGCATGCAGTCTGAATTTCCAATATGAACCCTCAGTTTAAGAAGCTGCTCACCACCACTGAAGGTTCAGCTCATTAAGAAAGACAGTTGTCAATTATGTTCGACAGAGATTAAGTGTTCTCAAGCTCTAAACCGACACTTTGAATTCAACCCTTTGCTGGATTGGGGAAAAAAATCATCCTTAACTGTGTACGGTCACTTTGTGTAACAGTGGGCCATGACGTGGGACAAGTAATGCCTGATGAGCATCTCTGCACCCTGCATCTCAGGGGTGGCTTTAGGTTCTCATAGTGCTTTGCTGTCTGCAGTTATTTCTAGGGCCCCTGCTACTGTTGCAGGGAGGTGAAAACAGGCTGGGTGTGTTTTCTTCTCTGCAGTGTTTATAGGTGCTGAGAGACAACACAGTGTGGTCTGTAATGCAGAAAGGCATAGAGATGCCTTTCTCAAAGGTAACCCAAGAAGAGGTGGTGTTGGCTTGGTGCAGATGGGCTCTCTCCCAGGACAGAAGAGAAAGCAAACCAAATTCTTGCTCTGAATGAAGCAGGCTGGGAGGCCACAGGCTGAGTGCCTAGCATAGTCCGACCTTTCAAGGTTGCTCTGACCTTTTGAAGTTGCTCTGACCAGCTGACGCCAAGGAACATGCTATCAGCAGTGGTACAAAGGAGCTCCTGCTTTGACAAGTCAGTGCTTTCCATCAAGAAGCGGTTTTGTCAGACTGTTTGTGTGGGCTGGAGCAACTGACTTGAGCTGACAGCGAAGAACTGAGGCATATGGGATGTTCAACCTCTTTCCTGAGCTTGTGCAAAAAGATTGTGGCAGGCTCAAGTTGAAACTGCATGCCCTCTGGCAGCAATTCTTTTTGCTTTTCATGCTATCCACTAATGTATTTCTTCGGCAACTCACAGGCAGCAGAGTTGCCTTTTCCCTACCTGTTCCCCTTGAAATCTGCGTGCTCGATGCTGAGCAGTACAGGATGGATCTTAAACGTTACCAGCCTGGGGAGTGCTGTGAAAACAGAAGGATAATTGCTAGAAGTTGCCATATGAGAAGAATCCATCACTGCCCATGACCTAGTTTGCCGCTTTTGACCCTGCGTGTCTTGCTTTTGAGGGATGTGACATTTCTTGGTTGTTGGATGCTGTGCTGCTCACCTGCTCCGAGGTGGGTCATGCACAGGGAAGGGAGGCAGGGACATATAGCAGAGAGTTCCCTGGGCCCTGCAGGACGTGATAACTCCAGGTAATGAAGCGCAGTCTGGTTTGTTTCCCTGCCTAAATCTGATTCTCCTGCTGCTACAAATTCATCAGCTGATGCATCAGTGCCCTATCCAGTGCCCCTGGTAATTTTAGCCACAAGACTTCCTTAGGCAACTGCATCCTATGGTGCTTTCTGTGACTACGATACTCTATTGCTAAATAAACAACATTAACAGCTGAATGCCCCATGGCTGAACAGTCAGCTGCAGCTTGCAGCTGGAAGGATTTGGCTGGGATGTCTCATAGAACAGCCTGTGTTGGAAGGGACCTTAAAGACCACCTAGCTCCAGCCCCCACTGTCCATGGTCACAGGCAGGGGAGAGAATGTGTGACAGCACTTCAAAGAAGAGGCGGTGGGGCTGGATGAAAAGACGTTGGGACCACTGCTGCATCCTTGGGATGGAGGTGGCAGTGGGACTGGCTTGGCTATGCCAAGAGGGCTGCAGCCCCGTGCCCTTCCTCCCACAGGAGAAGTGTTAGAGGTACAACACTGCTCCACTGTTCTTCACAAAAATTAAACCCCAGAGCTCCTACTGGAAAGAGCCCAGATCCAGCCTGCAGTGCAGTATTCATCCTCCCCCTTAGCTGCTGAAGGCTGTGTCTGAGTTGATTAGTAACAGACAAGCTGCTTGACTATCACACCTCTGCTAAATTAATGTGGTGAGGTCATATCAGTGCCACCCCACTGCTTCCCAGAGATGGCAGCCTGCAAACACTTCCAAACGCTCTGTGTGTGTCTGCATCTTGGCTGGGAGGTGTCAGGGGAGCAGGATTGTCCTTAACTGAGCAGAGAGCCAGAGGCAGAGATAAGGAAAGTGCTGTAACCATACAGGACATCACAATTCTGTGTTGCAGTGGGAAGAGGCAGCAGAATATAAGTGCTGGTCTTGCTTCTAAATTTTTGTTTGCTATTTTCCTCTTGGCATCTTGCAGCTCGTTTCTCTAAAGCTTCTAATTTTGTTCCAGGAAAGCTCCTTCTCTGTGCTGTGCTGCAGCGAGCATGCACTGCTAGATGGAGTCTCAGCTTTAGCAGCCGTACATCAGCATTTTGCATGTTCCCAGTGCTAGGAGAAGCATTCGGAGAAAAAAATATCCAGGCAACATCTTGATCTCAGTTTTGCAGATGAACTCAGATCTACGTATTGAGATTAAAAAAAGCCAAGTGGGTATTTTTGAAAAGATGATGTTACTATTTTAAATAATTCATGATGAAGGGCTTGCAGAATAGGGAGCGACATCCACCTATGCTTGAAATGAAGGGTGCTTGACTTCAACCAGAGCTCTGCCTGGCTGCAATGAGAGCCTTTTTCTGCATGCTGCCAGCCGCTGAATCCTTCCTGCCTCTGTGATATACAGCATCTCCTCCTATTTAAATTTGTACCTCCACCATGCAATTCTGCAAGATGTGCCGATGTACAAAATGCAGAAGGATCCCTGAGCAGGATGAAGTGCTGCTCTCTGCTGTAGCTGAGCCTTGAATTGCTGAGAGAGGGAGAGAGTGGTGGCAACAATTCAGCACAGCACAGCACAATCCTGCTTGTGTTCTGCTGATGAAGGAATTAAAACAGGTCCTGCACATGGAGCTGCATGGGGCAGGGATGGTGGCTGGTGTGAGTGCAGTTTCAGAGCTGGGAATGTACATTATATGGTGACATCGTACATCTCAGATTTGAAATACAGCAATGCTGAAAGACTTTTCAAGGCATTGGATGTGGCCAAGGACTTTACCAGGGTTTTTCTCACTGATCTTCTGTATTTTTGCAGAAACTGCACAAAGTGCCCTTTGTATCATATTTTTGGGCACTATTAGTGATTGATCTTCATTGTCTCTTTCTCTACCTGTCCCCCTTGATGCTCTGCATGTGTTCCAGTATCCTTTTGGTCTTTTCTTAAGAAGCTTAAAGACTAATCCTACAAGTTGTCCTAATGTCAGCCACTGTGCTTGCCCTTCTGTCGATCCCTTTATCTCATAGGGCTCTCCTGTCTGGAAAGCAGTGGAAAATTAATCACTAACATAATATTACATAATATACAGTATGAAGCAAAACTTCTTGGAAAATGCTGTTTCTGATTGAAGATCCCAATATACAACGGGTCACTTTTTGTTGGAACAGTTTAGTGGCCAAATGAGAGCTGTAAATTGCATCCCTATCCTTGGTTAATGCAAATTAACTCCTTTGGTGTTGGCGTATTTCTAGCAGGTTGCTTGTGAACTGAGGCAAAAGAGTTAAAGAGAAATATCAAGGAATTTCTCCCTTGTCTGGGGTGGTTCTGTCCTCTTCTTTCTTGTTATTTAGTATTTATTGCTCTTTTATCATTATTGTTTTATTTGTAATGTCAGCTCAATTTTTAGCCTTTTCAGAGCGCATTCATTAAACCATGGCAGGTGATTTCCCCTTCTGCCTGGGCTCTGTCCTCGTGCTCCTCAACCCGGGAGCTGAGTGCATCTTTATAATTCAGGGAATGGTCCAGCAGCCTCTCCTCATGTGTTTGCTCTCAGATCCTCTGCTGCAGAAGAGCACGTGCTCCAGAGAGTCTGCTGCCCTTACAATAACTTCTGCTGCACACTGATTATGCAGGTGGCTCACCCTGGGACTGCTAACTTAGGGTTTGGGATGGTCCATATCTCCTGAGGACATGAATTCATTTCTGCTGTTGGCTGGGATGCCCAGAAAATTGCATAGAATCATAGAACCGTAGAATGGTTTGAGTTGGAAGGAACCCTTAAAGGCCATCTGGTCCAACTCCCCTACAAACAGGGGCATCTACAGCTCCATCAGGTGCTCAGAGCCCCATCCAGCCTGACCTTGGGTGTCTCCAGGGATGGGGTACCAACACACCAACTTAGTCCCATTCAGATCCTTCAGAAGAACTTGCTTCTCAAACTCACTGACATGGGGAGTGGGAAATATTCATGGTGTGGCACACAAAAGTGATTTTCCTGTTCCTTTGTGCCTCAGAAGATATGTCTTCTAGTGTCACAGCTTCTGGACTTTTCTCCTGCTTTTCCCTTAAATGGAAAAGGATTGGATTTTTATTTTGAAACCACAGAGTAACAGGGTGGTCCCCTTTAGGTGTTAGTGCTCATGTAGAGCGACCAACCTTTCCTCTAAATACTTGTCACCAGCTGGGCTCGGTATCAGCTAAGCTGCAAAAATAGCTGTAGGACAACACTTGGAGCAGAGGGTTCAGCTCTGAGCTTGAGCAGATGGCTGGCTCCATAACTCATCGATGTTTTGAAAAAGCAAGGCTGGTTTGTAGGCCTGAGGTCACCTAAAGGCCATGTATCCACATCACAATGTGCTCCTTCCTCTCACCCATTTCAGCCTTTGGTATCAACTTCAGGAATTGAGTGATCTCTGCCTCCTACCCTGGGCAATGGATACAAAAAATGTGAGAGCTCTGCCTCTCCGTCCATGGGCATTGCCATGGACAAGGTCTCTGCCTACGGATTTTATTTCTCTTGTGGAGAAGAGGAAGATGTTTTGAGACTCAGTGTTCAGGATCCAGGAGCAGACGTTCAACTGTATTTTCAAAATAGTGCAGCACAGCCTGATTTTTTTTCGTACTCTCATGCTTTTTAACTATTTTGTTATTAATATGTTGGGATTTCTGCCTCTCTCCTTGCAGTCAACAAATATGTGGTCCGAGTTTTCACGGGTGAACTCAGCGGCAGTGGAACAGATGCAGATGTCTTCATTAATATCTTTGGAGAGAAAGGAGACACAGGTATTCAAATGCAAATCATTTCCTAAAATACCTCTTCCTGCTCTGCAGGCCTGCGATCTGCACAACGCACAGCAGCAATCTGGCAAATGCAGAATGATTTGGCTGAGTGAAAAGCACAACACATGGCCTTGTGAGCACTGCGGCTCCTCACATCCACAGCTCCTGGAAGCTGCTGTAGCTGGGCTGTGAGCATGGCTGTGGTTCCTGCCACTGAAGAAAACAAACCCTGGGAAAACAGACCACCAGTATAAACCAGTATAACGGGCAGCGGTCTGCTGAGGGACCCAGCATCAATCAGTGTGTAACTGATAGTGCATGCAATGCACAATATCACTGGTTGGAGTGGGCAGGGACCCCTGGCTCCATCTGGTCCCACCAAGGACAACTTTTCCAGATGACTTTTGAAGACCTCTAAGGAGGAGTTTTCACAGCCTCTCTGGGCCTATGTCCCATCCTTTAGTTGACCCTGGGAGGATAATACTGTCCTTTTCATGTGGCACAGGTTGTGGCTGGACTTGTACAGTCATTTAGAAAGATAATTTAACCAGGGTTTGTATTAGCTGGTTTTAAAATAATGGTGGTAGGTTTTTGTTTGTTTGTTTGTTTTTAGTGTAGGTTTCATTACAACAGTGGTCCAGGAACTTGAATTGAGGGTTTTTTTTTTCAAGTATTTTTAATTGAACGGTAGTAAGAGAGGTGCCCAGACCAAACTCCCACTTGCACTATGGAGAAGGACAGGTGGAAACTCCTAGAGACTCAGCTAACAAACATTCTCTCTCTTCTGTACGTCACGTATCCTGTCAAAGTCAAGAAGTAATGATATGATGCCTGCCGAGTGTCCTTGAGCAGATTATGAAACCTAGTGGGTAGGCTCTTTCCTGATTAACTCCCCAAACTGTTACAAGGAGATCTATCTGATCTCACCAGAGACATCTGAAAGTGGGTGTCTAAATCTCAGACAGTTGTCCAAGCACCCTGTCAAACCTGCATGGAGGGTTAACAGCCCTAGAAAATGATTCATCCCCTCCCCAGGTGAGTGGGATTCACAGATGCTTTAGGGCAGACCCAATCCCTCCCTTACACCATTGCACGGGAACAGTGCTGGCTGCAGTCTGGGCCAGTGCTTTAATACTTTTCATAAAGGGAAGCTCCTATGAGATCTGGAAAAGCCTATACCCCTGGTCAGGTCATAATGTGAAAATAAATCCTTCCTGTGTGATGCAGCAAAAAATGCCATGTCCTGAGATGTATAAATCTGCAGCTTGTGGCCAAACCCGTTTTAAACAGATTGTGGTGGTAGGGAAAGAAGATGCAAGAGCCATCTAGATATGTATTTTCAAAAACTCTGGATGCTCTAAGTAACTGTGACATGAGGGTGAAAATCCTGGTCTTTTGTGTGCTCAATAAGTGGTGCCTTTTTACTGAAATATAACGCTCTCTGCCTTTGCCTTGCATCCTGGCTGCAGGGAGCTGCTGCCTGGAGAGCATTTGATTCAGTCAGCTGTGGCATTCCTATATGTTCCTTCAGTCAATAATTTTTATTATTTTTATCTTTTCAGGTGTGAGGAAGCTGGACAACGACAAAGACAACTTTGAAAAGGGAGCAGAGGACAAGTTCACACTTGATGCTCCGAATTTGGGAAGGTTAAGAAAAATTAATATAGGTCACAATAACAAGGGCGGCTCTGCTGGCTGGTTTCTTGCAAAGGTGAGTTACTCCTCAGATGTTTAACACAGGCCTGCTGTGGGATCAAAATGTTTCACCTCTCACCCTCTCAGCAGTGCCACTAAGACACCAGAGCCTAAGAAATATATACTGACTCTGTTCACATTGGAAATTTGCAGAGACTTATATTTTGGGCAAATTTAAGTGATTCTTCCTGGCACAGCAAGAAATATATACCTGCCACATAGATCCCTTTCTTTCACTCCCTGTTTCCACTATTTTTTAATCTGTTCTACTGCTTGACGGTATGGCAGCTTTTAGTGAAACAGCAGAAAGAATATACAAGAAGGAGAAATCAATGACTTTCCTCTAATCTCTCTCTTTTCTTTTTTTTTCCCCCTTTGGTGGTGTAGTTTAACACAGCTGGCTGTAATCCACTGAAGATCTGACCTAGATAAGACCTGGATAACTAGATAATAGGGTGGTTTGATGTATCACCAATGCAAATATTAGCACATGCATTTGCTCCATCATGATACACTGCACTAAAAGTTATTGTGTTGGTTGCCCATCAGAAACATAGAATCTGTGCTCCTTGTAATAGGTGTGGGGGGGGAAACAGAGAAAAGAAACCTCATTCTCACAGCACAGATGTGGTGTGCATGGTGTGTTTTTTGATGCTGGTTAGGTAGATGAATTCCCAAAGCCCATAGCAGGGACTAGTGGCAGCCAACACGTTAGTGCTATGTTCTGCCTCGGAACCATTGAGATTTTTGTAATTAAGTAAGAAGCAGATTGGCCTTGTAAGTTCAGCTGGAAGTCTGGAGGAGTGAGCTAAAGCATGGCCCAGTTATTTCCTACTGCTAGGTGATGCTTTTTTCTAATATGCTCCAGTACTTGGGGGCTATAGCATTCCCACTGCTGGATGAACTTGCTGAGCAGCACTGGAAGTTCTTCTCATTCTTTCTTACATTTTCAGTGAAGCATATATTTAGTGCTGGTTTTCTAAATATAGGAATGAATACATTGACAGGAACCCAAAGAGGATGAGCTGGTAGAGGGTAAGCTGAGCACTGATGCTTCTCTTGAACCTCAAATGTTTTAGTCTCTAACGTTCCAGCATAGCACTACCCTTCTATAATGATAATCCCACCCCTGGCAAACACTGCTGTCCTACAAGAGGTACAGTGAGAATCTGTAATGCTGCAGGCTATAGTACAGTGAGGGATGAGTGGCAGGATGGGAAGCTCCAGTTGGATAAGTCTATCGGGAAGGACAGAATCCAGATTCTCCCTTCTTGCTGTGAAGGGAAAAAAAAATAAGGACTTCCTATCCCTAACAGTGAGTTTTGATTCCCTGAGATGTAAGCCATACAAGCAAATAGATTTTCATAGAATCGTAGAATCATGAAGGTTGGAAAAGAGTTCCAAGATCTCCAAGCTCACCCCTAACCCTCCCCACCATGCCCACTGACCGTGTCCCCAAGTGCCACATCTCCACGGTTCCTGAACACCCCCAGGGACGGGGAATTCCTCATCTCCCTGAGCAGCCTGTGCCACTGCATCACCGCTCTTTCAGAGGAGAATTTTTTCCTAACATCCAACATCATTTTTTTGCTTTCTTCTTTTCTGGCTGAAAATCTTCAACACTCTTTACTGCATATTCAAAATACATCAGTAACTCTTATGGCAAACTTCAGGAATGGTGGTAAGAAAATGCTGCAGCAGGAGGTGCAAGAACCTCCAGGTGGATAACACTGGCTTAATTTAACATTAAAAGTGAAGGTTGTTCCCTGGCTTGTTTCAGCAGAATATGTCTCCTGAATAGAGCACAGAGCCAAATTCTTCCAAAATAGAAACTATTCCTACCCCAGGGTTTCAAGGCTGTCTTTGCAAGTGTTTCCATCCTGAAGTAACTGAATGGGATAAGAAAGCATTGCTAGGTCATGCAAGCTGATCCAATGGTCTTGATTTGTCCTAAAATTCCTTGGTATTATTTCATAACAAGGGTCTAAAACAGAAAGAACGAAGACAGCCTGTTCCCAACGCAGAACAAAGAGCTGCCATTCAGCTGATGGAGAAGAGTAGCCAGCAAAGGGCTCTGGAGGAAAGGAAGACAGGCCAGCCAGCTGGTCCTGCTAGCAGAGACATCTGCTCTCGTATGCTGCGAGAGATGCAGATTGAGTTCAATGGAGGAAAAAAGAAAAGGAAAAAGCCTGGTTTTCGCTCTCTGATTGTCTGAAATCCTGTCAGTGCTAATTAGGGAGTGGAGAGGGATCTGCCTGAGTGTTGAATATATTGAATATCAGGTGAGAGTGTGTGCATTCAGCTTCTGCTCTTCTGTCACCTCCTTGTGTAATGCTTTCACCTTTTCCACACGTATTTTGCAAAGCACTGTTTCTTTCTCCCAGGTGATCATTGAAGACATTGGCAATAAATGTGTGTACCAATTCCCAGTTGGACGCTGGTTTGCTTTAGATGAAGATGATGGCAAAATCCAGAGGGACATTCTTGTCGGGGGCACTGAGGCCACAGGTAAAGTCGTGTGTTGGATCCATGGTGGGAAATGCAAAGACACAAAGGCCTAGTCGTTCCTTCTAGTCATATTTTCCCTAGAAGAGCAAATGCCAGAACTCTACAGTGGGCCAGCTGTTGGTGACAGACAGTTCTGTGCCTGAATTGTCATCCCATGTCCCACCTGCACGTACACCTGGTGAAGCTGTGCAGGACCTACACGCTGATTTGTCAACCACTGCACCTGGATGAGGGAATGATGGGCAGAGGATGAAAGATGCAGCATGTGCTTCTATGAGTCGTTCACCAGCCTTCAGAAAGCAGACAGCTATTCCCACATGCGCTGCAGTGCCTCACAATGATATGTATTTATTGGCTGGGGAGCTGTGCATCCTTTTACAGAACAGGGACAAGTGTTGTGGGTGCAGAATCCCAACTGCAGGACACAGGCTGAGAAGAACAGGAAGAGAGGTGAATGAAATCTTCCGACTAAAACTGTGCAATTCATTTACTAAAAGCTTCCCTTAATCTTTTACCATTTCTGAATGTGCTCTCGTGAGTTCTGCTGAAGATATTCCATATGCACTGTAAAAGACACCCAAATGCATTTTTAATGTAAACTTTAAAGAGAGAGAAGGCTGTTCTGGAAAGAGTGAGCTCTGATGTTTTCACTTCTTCCAAAGTCCCCGTTGACATTTCTGGGCGATGTAAGAGAAGGAAGGACTTAGCTTGAATCTCAGCCCCAGCTGTCTTATAGTTGGTTCCTAAAACACTAATACAGTTACAGAGTTGTCTCCTTATTCAACACCATGACAAAGGTCTATGACGTGCTTGTCAAAGAGTCTTCTGAGAAGTAAAGTTTGTATGAAGAAACAGCATCTTTCCATTCTTCCAGCACTCCCTGACGTATTGGATGTTTGGGACCTCTCAAAATCAAGCAATTTAATTGTCAGCTCTTTTTTTTTTTTTTTTTTCCTTTTCTTCACCCAGTTGTCACCATATGGTGATAGAAAAACATATTTTTTTTTTCCACTGGGCTGTGTGACAGGGAGTTTGTCAGCACAAACCTGCTTCTCTCAGACTGTCTGAAGGTAGCTGTGCATTTCCCAGAGGTATGTGTGGAATAAAAACAAGTGAGGCGAGTCGAAAGCTAAAAAAGACCAGTGGGAAAGCAGTAGAGCCCAATGTAAATCCAGTAAAAAATCTGAAGTTCATCTTTTCTTTTCCTCCCTTTTTTTCTCCCTCACCAAATTCCTAATTCCTCCAGGTATTGTGTACAATGTTGCTGTAGTGACGGGAGATATCAGAGGCGCTGGCACAAATTCCAAGATCCACGTAATCCTGCATGGCTCCAAAGGCTTAAAGAACAGCGGGAAGATTTTCCTGGAAGGAGGTGAATTTGAGCGTGCCAGGACAGATCTTTTTAACGTGGAGATAGCGTCCCTTCTGAGCCCTCTCAGCAGGGTCACCATTGGGCATGATAACTGTGGCGTCAGCTCTGGCTGGTATTGTGAGAAGGTGAGACTAAGACGTTTGTAGGCAGCTCAGGCTGTTTCCTATTCATAACCTGACCCCAGTGATAAAATATTCTTTTTTTTTTTTAAATATAAAAAGACTGCCTTTATTTGGATGACAATACCCCCAGTTTAGCAAGTCAATATTATACATAATGCATAGTAGTAGCTGATTGCCTCAAAGGCACATTAGATGCATAAATCAATCAACTCCTAATTGGGTTGATTGTCTCTTTGCAGTCAAAAAAATAGAGGTTATTTTTTGCTCAGCACTAAAAGCACCTTCAGATGTTTGCCCAAGGGGCCAGCTTGAAACATGGTCTTGGATTGTGCTGAGTATTTCAAAGCTGTCGTCTGTATTCAGACCCCCCTGAAGTTTTCAGTGCTGCTTTGGAGCCCAGAAAAAAAACTGGTTGACCACCTTTGTTACTGGGAGGTAGCGGAGAGTTATGGTGTGTGCACTGTGTACACCACCAGCAGGAGTTAATGGGAGGGAGAAGAGGGAGGCAGCTGCCTGCACAGCAGCTGTGAGAATGTTTAAGTTTTTCTGGAAAACAAAACCGGCTAGGATGCATTTGAAGGCTTTTTGTACCTTGTATTTTCTGCAAAAATCCTACCATGCACCAGTGTGGTGCAAAGTCTGTGCTGCAGACTGACACGACTGCAGCTACTCTGCCTGTTACTGCTCCCGTTCCCTTGTCCTGGTGCTGTTTTGCCTCTTCTTGGTTGACCCACTTCAGAAAAATGGGAATAACAAGACAGAAATGTCTTGGATGTACTGCAAATCGCTGGAATTGTTCGCACTGGTCCACAAAACCTGGTTTTGAGAGCAGGACCAAGATCTCCAGGTCTGTTCTTGCATAAATTGCTTAGGCGGTCAATATCATAGCCTTGTGGTCTACCAGTAATGGAATATTCAGACTCACCTTGCCAGTCTCTTTTCCAGGTGGTGGTTTACTGCCCATTCACTGGTATAGAACAAACGTTCCCATGTGGGAAATGGCTGGATGAAGATGAAGGAGATGGCCTCATAGAGAGGGAGCTCTACGAAATGGTCTCCCTGCGCCAGAGAAGACTGAAAAGTAGGTCCAAGTGCCCCATAGCTTCCTGTAACGTTGCCTGTCCCATGTGACAACACCCAGCATGGGATACACCCCATGCAACATGGATAGACCCTTGGTCAGGTGGATGCTGAAGTGAATTGAGTCCAGCATTATTTCTGTAGAATCATGAAGTCATTTGCTTTGAACGTTCTGCTTTGGGAAGGTTAAAAAAAAGGAAAAAAAAGAAAAAAATCAGCTTAAAAAACTATTTAAAATATTTTGAGGAAGTGCACTCATTTTCTTACAGGAAGGAACTGGAGCCATCAACCTTCCTTGAGTCACTGGGCTTCAGGTGCTGCAGCCACCACCTCACCTTTGCAGATAAGCTAGGCTACATTTACACCACTGTAGAGGGAAAACCGACCTGTTCCAGATGGAAACAAAACCTAAATATTCTAAAAAGAGAAAACTGAGGGAAAACAGGAAGAAAACCCAAGCTGGGAATAGTGCAGGCAGTCTCATTCATGCTTCCTGCTAACTTCAACATTTTTACTTTTGGTCACTGAGGGAAAAAAACAGCTCTCGGTCCTGTCCAGCTGCCACATGTTCCTCTCACGGCACACAGGTTCTGTGTTTGAAGCCTCTTCTCTAGAGGGAGGCGAGCACACGTGTTTGTTCAGAGGAGCAGCCCTGGAATCAGCACTGCTCCTTCATCCGTACACTGCCCCAGTACCCAGCCGTGATGAGTGGTTTTGCACCAAAGCTGGGTTGCTGCTGCCTCACCTGTGTGTGAGTAAAACATTTTAATTAAGATAATAGACGTGGTTTAGTCCGGGTGCTTCGGGTGGGCTCCTGCTTAAGCAGCAGTTCATTTAAATAAGCTTTATCTAAATGTTAGTCAGTGTTACAACCACATCGCGCCTCCGACTCGGTCCATTTAACCGAGGCATCTGAAACCTTTAACCCTCTATTATCAGCTCTGATTGTTATTGACAGACTAATTCCCCTGCCGCCGCAGTGCAGGAGATAGACAGAGAGCATTAGCCCTGAGAAATCGGTGACCTTTAGCTGCCAGATTACAGGAGCGTGAGGCTCGGAATCAGACAAGACCCATCCTGTCATCTCGCCTCTCTCCCCATGCATGCAGGACTCTCCCTTTCTGCG
Source organism: Numida meleagris (assembly GCF_002078875.1). Taxonomy (NCBI): domain Eukaryota; kingdom Metazoa; phylum Chordata; class Aves; order Galliformes; family Numididae; genus Numida; species Numida meleagris. The sequence goes on from NC_034438.1 coordinate 2,046,255, forward strand.
AGCTGATCAATGCTCGGTTCATCCTTGGTTGGGTATCCATGGTGAAGGCGGTCCCTGCACAACATCTACACATTGCTCCGCAGCAGGCGGAAGCTCTATCAGCATTTAATCCTGGTGCGAGCCCCCTCGCTCCTCCCTGCACACACTGCTTCTGCTTCCCCTCAGCAAGAGGTCAAAAGGGCCAACCCTGGCAGACAGAGAAGTCTCTGCTGTCTCCATCGCCCTTGTCTCTTCCCCAGGAGACCAGGCTGCTCTATCATGTGGTATCCGCTAACTTGCCTCTGCCTTATTTCTGCTCAGATAAAGCTTGCTGGTGATTTCCGTAGGAGACTCTTGGTGAATATTATTCAAACAGAGGGTGAGACTTTTTTAAAAGGAAAGTTTGATCTTCCCCTTCATTTTTTTGGGGGTGGCTGTCACCTCCTTTTTTACAACCAAATGCCGAGTGGACCAGTAAAAATTTAATTTATATGCACATCATCATACTTTTATATTCCATTGCGGGCTCTGAAGGTCAACACGTGCTCACGTGGTCTGAGGCATACCAAAAGGGTTAGCAATTCTTTCATTAGGATTTTTTAATAATTCAAGTGACGTCTGAGTCGGGAAGGAAACCTGTTCCTTCTTCTTTAGGTGCAGCAAGGCTGGCAGACATGAAGCTTTACCAATACAGAGTGCAGATGAGGGGCTCTTAGAGAAAATAATGTCACCTTCTCGTATGTATCACCATCCTCTGACATGGAAACGAATGTAAAGTTGTTGAAGATCACGGTCTTGCATTTGTAGGTGCTGGCGAAGTATACCAAAAGTACACAGGTGGAGCATGTCCTTGGTTTACCCTGTTAGTAGTGCATGATATGGAAGAGTAGAGCTCACCTGCAAATTGGTGATTTATGTCTTTTCCCATTTTATTTTAAGTTGAAAAACAGAATTATAATTCCAGGCAATCTCATTCCCACATGTTATGTAGGAGCTGATTTTCCTTCATCCCATCCAGCTGTCTCTACAACCCAGGGAAAAGAAAGAATTATGTTTTTAAGCAGAATGCCTTTAAAAATTCCTTTTTTTTTTTTACAAAAAAAAAAAAAGAATTGTTTCTCTTTTGATTTCATTTATGTCGGTTTTTTTTTAGAAAATCCCTGGTCTCTGTGGATCTGGACGAGTGACATTAAGAATGCCGGGACAGATGCCACCATCTTTTTCCAGATTTATGGAGACAAAGGAAAGTCAGATGAGATGAAGCTGGACAACAATTCAGACAACTTTGAAGCTGGACAAACTGACAAATTCATGGTATGGCTCACATGCTAGTGATAAATTTGGCTGAGTACAGTTTTCCGGGGCATTGGCTTCAGTCTTGCTCAGAAAATCAGCAGCGTGCAGTCTGTGCCTCTACAGTCTGTCTGAAATGGAGGTGAAGATGTTCAGTTTGCTGGTGATGCAGACGATTTCCTCAGCTGTGGATGTGGCCTGTCTCCTCCAAACAGGTCTTTAGTTGGTGTTCCAGGATGCTCAGTGGTGATGACTTCAAGTCACAGTGTGACAAAGTGCCACATTTCTGTGTCTCCTGAAGCAAATAGTTGTCACCTTCAGTCCCAGTTACTATGAACTATTCCATTTATTTAGATTGTGCCATTTAAATGGACATTAGCTTTTTACAGGAGAATTAATAGAGCTATTTAGTCTCGATGGTGGTCTTGTGTTCAGCCTCCTTGACATGACCCTCCATGAATGTTTGGGGCTGAGCTTAAAGCTTACATTGAGCTTGGAAACTGGGGACAGTCTCCTTTTGTTCTTATCTCCCCTTTTCCCCTTCTTTTAGGAACAAATGTTTTTCCAGAGGTTAAGTGGGTTCTGGTCAGAGAAAGATTGAAAAAAAAAAAAAGGATTTCAATTCATGACTGTAGCCAAAGCATCAGCAGCCATAACTGCCTGCCAGAGGAAGAAGTTTGAAAATGAGCTGATGCTCATGAGCAGGCTTTAGCTCTTCCTGGGAGGTTTCAAGGAGCTTTCATGATCAAGACTGTTTGAATTCAATCTGCATGTTCTCTTCTCCTGAAAAGAGAGGCCGCAAGCCATCTTTGTAGAGTGGGTTTTATTACTTTTAAATAACATTAGTATTTTAGTTTAGTTTTTGACTCCTCTCTGATGTGGCTCTTAGGAGATGATCAGTGGTATCTTTCCTGTAGATGCCTTGTTGACTTGCAGAAATGGATAATACTCATTCCTTGTTTTGTTTCTTTTTTTTTACCCTCTATAGATTGAGCTCCCTGATCTGGGCACATTCTATAAGCTTCGGATATGGCATGAGAAAAGAAATCCTTTTGCTGGCTGGCACCTGAATAAGGTAAGAGGACAGCAAGGAAAGGCACAGCTGAAAAATTACATTGGTCAGAGAGAAGTGTGCTGTCAGTGCTGGGCCACTGTGTTCTTCAGCTGATGACTAAGTTTGAAGTGCAGCGCTCAAAGGTGCCTCCAATTACAGACTGTGCTGGCTGAGGGCTGAAAGTGGAAATCTTGCGCAAAAACAGGAATTGAAGGAGAGCACACTGTAGCCTGACAAAGAATACGTAGGGAGAGAAGAATTCATAGCATATTTTTGGAGGAAATTACTTGTCCCTCCCATCCCACTCAGTAGTTCAGCCCAGCTTTGATCTGTTTGACCTTCCATGATGTTTCCTTTGTTCCACCAGCAGTGATTACTGTGCTGCCAGCACTTGTATAAGGCTGCAAGGGCAGCAAATTCATCTCTAATCTTCACCACTGCTCCTTCCCTAGCACTTGGAAGATTTCATCTGCACTTAAGAAAATAAACACTTTTCTTTGTAGCCATAAATATCTGTGATGATTAATCTCAATTTACCACTTAAGGATTTTTCTTCTGTGGCTGTAATGTGCTTTGACAGATTCTGCTCTCTCGCATAGTCAGGGAGCTGTGAAGGCATATGCAGGCATCCACAGGTACAGTGTTGAGAGAGCATCAAGTACTGCTGTGTCTTCCGTATGGTGGGAGAAGATGTCTGAATGGGGTCTTTATCAAAGGGAAAGTACTGGTCAGACTTTGGGCCTGTACCATCATGTCAATCAGTAACGAGCAAGAATGCTTAGACTTTCCATGCATCTACATTTCTGTGAGTGTTTTTCCTACACAGAAATTGTGTTTAGGGGAGGCAAAAAGGATCTAATAGTGTGTTTAAGACTCATTGTGGGCCAAGCTGTCTGAGCAAACATGGTGATGATGCCAAAGTCAGGCTCCTGTGGACAGCAAGTCTGACACTTTCAGCATCGAGCTGGCTGCATGTAAATTCCACTGCTTGTGCATCCATTTTAGCACCAAGAAACTTCCAAATGAACACTTAACAATGCTTTTTCCAGTCCTCACACGTTTCATGCTGAGATTACTCCATCTCTGTGTAGCCATCCATTTTCTACAACAAGAACAACCATATTGATCAGACCAAAAATCCACCTAGTTCCTATGTCTCATAAGTGCATAGTTAGAGAACAGCAAGGACAAGCATTTATGCTACTTTCCCCTAATATTCCTCCATCTTTTGACTATTCCCAGTTGAATGCTTCTTTCTGAACAGATCTACTAAGCACAAAGAGTTTAACAGATTTCTCTTCTGTTTATTTGTTCAAACATTTCTTTATGCCTTTGAACATTGAATCTTTTAACAACCACAACAGCTTTCAGCAAGGACTTCACAAATTCATTACAACCTTCTGCTTGCCTTGAACTTTGCTCTACCAGCATCATTTGACGACTGCTTTTTCTTGCTGCAAAGAGAAGGAACAGCTGATCCCCCGGCCTTTTCCATTCCACCTGTGATTTTAGAGACCTTCATCATTTCCTCTCTTTACCTGCTCCTCAATCCTTAAGCAGATTCCTGCCTTATTTGCTCATTATTCATTTGGAAGCCACTCCAGATCTTTGTCCATCCTTGTTGCTGTTTTCTGGGTGTTTCCTAGTTGTGCTATCCCCTGATTTTGGGCTGAGGGGGCCAGAAGTGCAAGCGCTGTCCAAGGTTTGCTCTGTGGATTTGTACAGTGGCATAACAATATTTTCTGTTTTATTGTTTGCTTTTTTTTTTCCCTAATAATTCATAACATTTGAATTGTTGTTATTTCTCTTTTCTGTTGTGTTTTGCTCTGATTTGGTTTATTTTTATTTTCATCTCAATACTAAGTTGGTGTTTCCAACCTGTGGCTCGACCTCATGGCTGAAGCCTAGAGCCAATGTCCTGGATTTGTCAGTGCTACAGAAACAGGATCATAATGCTGCAAAGAAGCCAGAAAAGTGTATTTTACATAAAATGTCTTTATTATATTTGCCTTACTTTGAATGGGGTAAATGTTAGAACCCAGCCTGGCTGCGGCAAACAGCCATCATGGCCTACTCAAAAGGTAGAAGATTCCTCCCTACAAAATTAATTCCTCCTGATGACGAACAACGTGGTAACTGTGCTCTAAAGGGACACGCATTATCCAGCACACCCTCCCCGCTCTGCCTCCTGCTGTCTCCAGCTGAAGACACGCATTACCTGTGTTTGCACTGGACACGAAGTGCACCATTGACGAGCAACTACTCTGAGCCACAGTACCCACAAAATCTGTCAGAAGATGGCAGAGCAACTGGGGAAAAGAGCAACGAAAAGGTGACAATAGGCTGTGACAGCCTGCACTCATTTTGGAGGGCGCACATTGTAGTGCACGGCTCTGGAAGGCGGTTTTCTTATTAATGTCTGTTATTTCTTTCCTGCGACCTGCCCCTGCTTCTCAGACACAAACCTGCCAGGAGCCGTCTGCTTTCTGTCTCTAAGCTCCGAACTCATGCAGTGTTTTGGTTTAATGAAGGTAACTCTGCTGAAGACGCTGACAAAAGATAAATACTCATTCAACTGCGGTCGCTGGCTAGATATAAATGAAGATGACAACGAGATTGTGCGGGAGCTCCCTGCAGAGGGGTCTCTGGTGACTGAAGTCATGCCAGGTGAGAGCCATGGGTTTAGTGTTTGGGGCCTGAATAGAAAGAAACCCTCTTTGTCTGAGGGATGCACGAGCAGAGCAGTGCCATTCAATTAGCTCCTCTTTCTGGCACTTTCTCTCTGCAGTCTTTTCTGTGCACATCATTAGCTGCATGAGGCATCAGAAATCCCAGGCTCTGGCTCTGAGCAGATTTCTCTCTGCTGGGAGGTGGGGGAGTTCTGCCCATCACATTGCTGTTCCCAGAGCTATATCTTTTTCCAGCTTGCATTTTTCCCAGTCACGCTTAAGATGTCAAAAGCCAGGTTTGAAGGGAAGCTCGCATAAATCGTGTTTAGTTGGAAAGCAATCTAAAATTTAACAATCCTTTTTGTACGCTACAGTTTTATCTAGCTCTATCTATTTATTTATTTACTCAGAAATGTGTATTAACGTATAGATAGTTGCACAGAAGATTTGTGCAAGAGCATAGGCACCTTTAAGTGCGCACAAGAAAACAGAAATACTTATTGGGTTAATTACGCTCCAGCTAGAAGTTTAATTAAGGAAAGTCTCAGAACTTTGTGTTGTTTTCCTGAAGAGGTCACTTCTGTTTGACCTTGGGTCACAAGAGTTAACTGTACTTGGAAGGAGAGTTTTAGAAAGCAGAATAGTTCAAGGCGGCCATTGGGTTTTCTTTTATTTCCACTAAATCACCCAGTGGGTGTCCACACTCCATAGACCACAATTCCCCTCTTTTCTGAAATTTCTGATTAACTCAGTGATCTGCATGCAGCTGAGCTGCTCCTCAGAAGAGGAAGAGTAATTGTAATTGCAGATGTTATTAAAATGTAAATAAACTTGTTTTTGAAATGTATTTTTAATCAGCATGTGGAGAGGGCTGCTTGAGCTCAAATGCAGGCACTTTCCCATAAGGAGCAATTGTGCTGAGCAGAGCCAAAATGCAGCTCTTGTGCATGGGGAGGAAGGGAAGGAGCACTGCTTCTAGTCCCACCTGGAGAAATGGATGAAACCACAAAAACCCTCCAAGTCGTGGGTAATTCTGTGCTGCCTCCTTCCTGCTGGGAGAAGGAACTCGCTGCTCAGCAGGACCCTTTCTAAAGGATAGGCACCCGCTCAGCTTTAGGGAGAAAAAATGTTTGAGTGTGCAGAGGTCAGACAAGAGGTGATCAGCATGATCCTGTCTGCCTTGGAGAAGGGGTAATACTTCCTTCTGCCAAAGTGTTCATGAGGCACTCATTTTGGAAGGCACTCACAAGAACTGGCAGAGAGGTGGTGGTGCCCATCCCTGGAGACACCCAAGGTCAGGCTGGATGGGCTCTGAGCACCTGATGGAGCTGTAGATGCCCCTGTTTGTTGCAGGGGGCTTGGACCAGGTGACCTTTAAAGGTCCCTTACAACTCATATGATTCTATGAAGGCTCTGCACATTTCCTAAAACCAGTGATGCTGGTAAGGATGTGTTCTTATTGTCCTAACTGTTAAGGCTTAATCCATTAACATTAACAAAGTGCTGCAAGCTCCTTGCATGCTCAGCCTCACAAGGAAAATGGTAGGATAGCCTAGCGCTGCTGTCAGTCTCCCTTTAATGAACATAGGTCTATGGGCTGGATTTCCTTGCTGAAATTCCTTCTGGAAATGCTTTCTTGTATGGGATGGGAGGCCTCAGTTATGGCTTCAACCTGGGGACATGGTTTAGTGGGCATGGCGGTGATGAGTTGCTGGTTGGCATTGATGATCTCAGTGGTCTTCTCAAACCTTTATGATTCTGTGATTCTAAAGAAAAGTCTCAGAGGCGACAAGGAGACAAGGCACGACCCAGCCTTTCACACTACAAGAGGCCCACGGAGATGGGGCCAACAGGGCTTGTCCACCGCCATGCAGTCAGCATAAGTCACCCATTCCTTACGTGCCAGATCATTTGGTTCTTTTTAACTCTTTCCTTCTGCCATGCTCCTAGATGCCACAACAAAAGTTTTTCCCCAGAAAAGTTGTGACAAGGTCCCTAGGCTTGGCAGGAGAACCATGGCCAGCTTCCATCGTAGCCACACATCCCAGATTGCGAGGTTACCAAAGGAGAGTGCACTTTCATATAATACTTCAGAGGGGTTTTATGGGTTTTCTTAGTATTTCAGCCCTTCCTTTTTTTTTTTTTCCCTCTTCTTAGAGATAATGTGGAAGTACAAGAGACAATGCACATGCAGAACTACCAGTTAGAAGTGCAAACTCCTAAAATTAATTGCACATTTTTGAAAAATGCAGTAAATTTAAATGGTGAATAATTGTGTTGTTGAAACTGCTTCATTAATTTATGCCTCCACAGTGATAAAATACCGAGTAACAGTTTGCACGGGGATGGTAAGTGGCAGTGGCACAGATGCCAACGTCTTTGTCTGCCTCATCGGCGACCAGGGAGACACGGGAGACCGCGTCCTCTACAAATGCATAAACAACGTCAATAAGTTTGAAAAAGGCAATGTAAGTTCACACTGCATCTCCTTAAGATGGGCTGGAAAGTACCGATTAAAAAGTGTGATGGTTTGTTGGTGTTTTTTGGAGATGTAAATTTGCAAACTTGGCTGATTTCCCTGCTGGTTTGACCCAGAGCAGCAGGGAGAAAGAAACCATAGCCACAGAGTATCAGAACTGCATGCATTTGGAGGTCAGGGGCAGTGTTCCCCTGTATGGAAATGCTGTTTTCATACATAAATGTCCTAGTTTGCTCCTGAGCTAAGTCCTGAGTGTTGAAGTTGTGGCTTCAGACTGGGAGAGCTTCCAGGAAATATTTCCATCTTCCAGAAAAGTTGAACCTGTTCTGAAAGATGGAAATAGTGAAGAGGCCAACCTAAAGCCAAAGTCTTTGCTGCATTAACAAGCAAACAATATACTGATCTGATCTGTGAGGTCAACCTACTTAATATGATCCATTATGAGGCATGCTTTGGATGCCTAGGGTTGGATTTAAATCAGTAAAAAATAATCAGTCTCCTGTGGAGGACAGTTTGAGAATCTGATCACAAAACTCTGCACATTTTCCCTCTTCTGCATCTCCGTTTACCTGAGAATTTGGAAAGGAAAGAAAATGAAGATAAAGTGAGGTCACATTTTCAAAACTGACCGTTGGATTTAGGCTTCTTAAATATACATTAATGCTTTGAGTTTCCCTTTGAGCATTCAAAATTTCCAGTTCTTCCCTGAGATCACTGTGTTTTGTAGACCTGAAAAGAATTTTCATTAGGTTTATCTTGTGCTGGTAAAACCTCTCTGGAAACACATGGCATTTACATAGTGGTAAAGTTCATTCTGCTTCTGATATAAAGGTTTGTGGACAAAGACATTGCAAAGATTGTATTTTTGCCTGTGCATTCATATAATAACTTTTTTTTTTTGTTATTCTTTTAAAAAAGTGGGTCCAAACTGTAAAGAAGAGTCATTGTGTCAAATGGGGAAGTCTTATTCTGTCAAAACATTAGCACAATGAGTCATGTTTTGATATTGGTTTGAAGACTTTTGGTGGAGTTTCAGAAAGAAGTTTGATTCACAGAATACAGAAGATATTTTAAACACAGATCATCACTTCTTTTTACTCCCACCAAGATAAGCTATAGGGTAACTTTCATGAAGTAAACAAAGGAAAAAGAAGAATATTTCAGGAAAGCTGTTCATGTGATTAACAACATCCAAACAATATGAAGCCAATTGGAATCTGATAATGAATAAGTGCTCTTTTGGCACGCAGAGTTGAAAGCTAGTGAGTGAACTGGAAGTTATTTAAAGATTGATCCCGACAAACTTTGAGCTCCTACATTTAAGAGACTGAATGAGTATATCTTCAGTGATTAACTCAAATGCTTTGTTAAGAAGAAACGTGGGTCTGTTAAGAAGAAACGTGGGTCTGTTAAGAAGAAACGTGGCTTAGTTAAAATGGTCCCCAATTTACAACTCCTAAAAACCAATATCACCTTGATTACCAATTCAACTTGAAAAGTTTCCTTGCAGATGCAAATTAATAGCCTGTATAGAAGGTAAAATTTAAAGATGCTTTTAAATTAGATGTTTGTCCTGCTGCAGTTCCTTCCACTTACTTCTCATTAATTTGTACCAGCTATTTATAAGTAAGATGAACGTCAGACTGTATTGACTAGGTTTGACGCAGTGAGCTTTTGATAACTCAATTCCCCATGCAGCACTTTTGAGTTTGTAGGTAGCACTTACTTGCTCATGGAATCCCATCATTAACACTGAAAACTGTGGTTGTATTTTTAGTTGTCTTAATTTTGAGTCCTGAATAGCAGAAGAAATGAGGATTGCTTTTATAATCGCTCTTCCCCACTCGAACACCATTATCCTGCCACCACGCTCTCTGGGAGCTAACCTGTTATATGCTACCACCATATGTGCTTCAAAAGATTTTGTGAGATGATAAAGAATGAGAAAATGGCAGCATTTTTTTGGCTTTCCTTTGCCTAACAAGTCATCTCTGCCAGCTGGAAGCCACAGCAGTCATGTCTGTTTGTTGCTGTCTGCTTCAGATATACTGTGTGTGTTTACACAGGTATTTACTATATATATATGTGTATGTACCCATGACACTTACTAGGCTGATTCCCACAGGAGTTACTCATTTAATACATCTCTTTTCTCAGTATAATCTTGAGTAACACTCTGGAGTATTTGGTCTAGAGTGACATGCCCAGGCTCTTCCAGAAAGCTGATGAGCAAGAGTTTGAAATAGAATTTCCTGCCTCTGTGAACTTCTCAATAATAAAAATTAGTTTTCTTTTTTTACAGTTGTGGAGGGCAAGGAATGACATGGGAGATTTAAAATGCTGGGAGATCATACATTTATGAATCTAATATTCTACTTCTAGTACAAATATTCCTGCTTTCATTCTTTCATAAATTAATTTGCACTTACTCCTTCATCTTGTGAGGAATTACCTTGCAGCATGCTCATGATGGTCTGATTGCAGTAATAAATTTGAGTTGTCTGTATGTTTTTAGGGAGGAATACTACCTTACCTTTTTGCTTTTCTCCTTCTCAAAGGCTGATGAATTCTTCGTTGAAGCAGTAACACTGAAGCAGGTGAGGAGGGTGAGGATAGGGCATGATGGCAAAGGAGGAAGCAGTGGCTGGTACCTTGCCAAAGTGATAGTGAGGGAAGAAGGACAGCCAGAAAGTGAGGCTGTGGAATTCCCCTGCTACAGGTACTGGAAACAATGCTTGTGCTTGCTGATCATGCCTCCAGCTATGCATTTGCCAGACTTTGAAGATCCTAGCTATTGTTCCAAGGCTGGAATTTTCAGAGCACAGCTTAATCCTTTTTATTTATGCATTCTTTTTTTTTTTTTTTTGCTAAGCCTGAAAGCAAAGAGTGTGGATTGGGAGGTTTAAGATGCTGTTAACTCCCCTTACCAAGTGAACAGCAATCTGAATTGTGGACTTTTCAGCAATTAGCTCAGTACTATTGAAAATTTCCAGAACGTAAAACGCAACCTTCCAGTCCCATATCCAGCGTCAATGCAATTGCCTGCTGCAGAAACGTGCTATGCAATCTGCTGCAGATTGTTGGTTGTATAGCATGTGTGGGACAAAGTTCTGTTCCTTCACATGCACATCCCATCTTCCCAGGAGCAATGGGATGGTTTTTTTCGTGTTGGGAGAACGTAAAGTTGTTCTACTGCCATCTTGAGAGCTCCTTGCATGAAGAGAAATGCATATCAGGCATAGAGAGTCGTAGAACAGAGGGTTGTAAGTCAACCCTATGGGTGAGTTACAACTGTATTCTTCTCTTTCCCAGACAACCAAGGGGCCAAAGGAAATGTGTTATAGTAAGGCTGCCAATGAGTAGCCACATCTGTCCTGGCATTGACTGAGGTCTGCCTGCACATCCTGGCTCAAACAAGAGATAACTGGCTGAAAATTAAACAGGCATTCAGGGTAGTTCAGTGTCCTGTACTGTCCCACTTGCCCTTGAAGAAAAGGTCCACCTTGTAGAATGGAAATCCATTGAGCTCCACTTAACCTCAGCAAGTAGCTGTTCTAAAAATTCTTCTCTAGGGGGACAACTGAAATTGTAAAATGTAAACATGATTATTCTTAAATTGCAAACACGGGTAAAACCACTAAGCTGATTACTTTTCTCTTGCCACTATAAATCAAGAAGAACACCACTGCAATCAGGGGAATCATCCTAATATAGACCAGGAGCCAGCCCCAGCCCCCGCTGCATTGCCTAGCCACATCACATCAGACAGCAGAAACACTGGGGAGACAGCACTGAGCAGCAGATGCAGTGTCATCTTGGTTGTGGAAAGCAAGCCAGCCTCTCCCTTATCAAAGAACAAACAACAATTTTATATCATTGCTGCCTTTCGATGCATATTTAGCAACCATAGTTTTCACTGAGTTAAGCAACCAAGCTAGACAGGTTTTCAGTTGGGCACGCAGTGTCTATGTGAAGAGCTGTGTTGCTGAGGCTCTTCAGAGATATTTCTCTAACTGCACTGTGCAGCTGGCTCATTTTAGAGATTTTGTTTTGATATTTTTCCTCTTAGTTGGCTGTTAAGGCATCTTCCCTCAGCTTGGAGTGTTGACTCTGTGTCCTCCAGATTAACTTGTGTGGTTCAGGACAAGCAGAGCTCACGGGGTGTTCCCCTCAGGCTAGGGATAAAGAAGGGAGGGAGAAAAAACTCAAGATCTTAACTCCAAAATATATGGGGTGCATTCAGGCTTCAAGTCAGAAGTGATGGAATTCCACTCTTGCTACCTTTCTCACAGTCTCTTTTTCCAAGTGAGATCAGTACCATTCATGTGGCTTCATTTGTTGTCCTTGTGCCAGCATTATCTCTTCCCCTCAGATTGAGAAGGTAACATGACTGATCGCCTCCAAACACAGGGAAAGCTGCTCCCTATTGCTATCTTTGATGCCCATGTCTCTTGAGAGACAGGGGCATCATCGCAGTATACGGGTGTCGTCATGGAGTCAAGATATCTGAGGGAGAAGGTGCTCACCCACTGCATCCTCCATGTGAAGGATAAGTATCTCCATGACCTGCAGCATTTGGAGGTTCCCCTCCAGTCCTGTAGGCCAAGGACAGCTTGTATCCTCACTGCTTTGGCAGATGCTTGGAAGGACCTTCTTTGCTTGCTTCTTCATTGCCAAGGTGTTGAGGAAGACTTGGCCAAGAAGAGCAGCCTTCTCTCAGTGAGCCAATGCAGTGAGGTTAGTTAGCAAGCGTAAGCAAGACTCCATCCCAGGGAAGCTTCCATTTCTGCTTGTCTAGTCTGAGGCCAACCAGTGGACATGCTGTTTTCATTGCCTCCATCTCCAAGAAGTGATTAACTTCAACTCCTGTAACCTCCTGTTGCTGTGTCCTTACTGAAAGATACTTCACTGACTTTTTGCAGCTTAGCTGCTGCTGCTGGAAGTCAGCTAGAGGATGAAATGCCTTCCAGCAGGAACACATCTCACTTGTATTTGAAGACATACACAAATATGCCTGTATGTCTGAATTTGTTGCACTGAGTGACATGATTTGGTGGGCATGATGGAGATGGGTCGGCAGTTGGACTTGATGATCTTAGTGGTCTTTTCCAACCTTAATGGTTCTACAATTCGATGAATTTGTCTGGATGTGCTAATCATTCTGATTGCACACAGGTTATCATCTACAAGATTTCAAACATTATATGATACCATACTAATTTTTTTTTTAGTGCTCCATGACTGTCTGGTCCTCTAGAAATTCATGCTGGAGTGTCTTTCGTGTAGTATTTCTGCCCACTTTGGGTTATTGATCATATAATATCTCTTTAAAACTAAGTATGTGATATGCCCTTGCAAAAGCTGGAGTGGCATGTGAATTACATGCACTGAAATTGTATAGAAACCGAGCATACTCTGGTAAAATGAAAGAATATTTTGACAGGTCTTTTGTACTAGGAATATGATAGCACTTTGCTGAAAAATTCCATTTTCTGTTGCCTGATGTATTTATTATGTGTCAATCCGTTTGTGTTCAGTGGAAGACTATAAACCCCTGGTTGCAGTCTGCTGCTCAGTGATATGCTATTGGAAACACGTTGGAGTAAATTTAGCATATTGCAGCATGTGTGCTGAAGAGAAGGAATACAATAGCATTGTTCATCCAAATACTTCCTCTGTCACTAGTTAAAGTCATATTCTTGGGAAAATAATGCTATTCTCTTCACTGAAGCAACCTAACAAGCCACAGCCTTAAGCCAGTTCTCTGATAATCCTCCATTCCCGGTTCAAGGCAAATTCCTTTCCTTGCCATCAGCAGCTGCCAGTGCTGGTAGAGGGAAATTATCTAGCTAAGGACACGTTCTCTCTTATTGGATGCATTATTCTTGTCCTTCCTCGCTGCTGATACAATACTGCACACAGAGATCTGTTTCTCATGGAACGTATTTGCATCCTGCCAACTTGGTGGAGAAGGGCAATTCTCCCAGCTCCATCCCTAAAACACTTGCAGTGGTGAAGGTGAAAAAATGGACAGCATGTACACTGGCAGCAGAAACTGCAGCTTTCAGGACACAAAGAACAGCATCAAGAGAGCAGAAGTTTATTCTAGCTTGTGGCTTCTGCTTTTCTGAAAGCCATGCTGAGTTCAGTGGCCCTGGGGTGATTGAGTTTGGTTTAGTTGGTCCTCCCAGTTAATTCCCATGTGTACAGAAGAACCTTGTCTTTGGGATGACGTGATCCCATAACATATGGATACCTGTCCAAGGCTGTGAATCCTGAGCCAGCATCAAGAACTACATGACAGAAAGGTATTAAGGACCAGTTCTACCAGGTAAAATTCATCCCCCAACCCCAAAATGTCAATTCATATAAAGTCTTCCTCTTTTAGGACTTGATGGCTCGGCATGCTCCTCTTCTGCTCCCCTTGCACTTCACACTTTCTCCATTCCTGACATCATTTTCCAAGTCTTCCTCACAGATTTTTCTATTCCTCTATCCCTACTGCACCTCTCAACCATCACCAAAGCACAGCACCACACTGAGGACTATGCCTGGTGTTAAATTTTCCTTTAGCTTTTAGCCCTTTTCAAGCCACCTGCACATGGCCACCTGCTTTACAGATTGAAAGGGAAGAATACGGGGTAGGCTGCATACCCGACAACCAGCGAAAGCTTCTAGGGGGGCTGTGGATGTGTGTTTGTGTGTGGTGGGGGATGTTTGCTTCTCTCTTTTGCATGGAGATTTAGTTGCTGCTGCTGCTGCTGCTGGGATTGGCCATCTCCAGGTCGTGTTTGGATCTCTTTCTTGGTGCAGGTTTTCTGCATGGTTTCTTAGGGTATGCTGTTTTCCTGTGTGTGGGAAGGGAGAGGAGGACACTAAAAAGAAAACATTCATTTAAATGGATAAAATGGAGATCCATCATCCTGGGTCTTACTGAATATCTGGTTGCCTGCTACCAAGCCCTACTGGTCATGACTGAAATCCGTGTTGTTTTTTTGCCAATGAGATACCACAAAAGTATTTCCTCCAGCTGCCAGCAGCATTTGTTCATGTCCTGAGCCCCCGATTATGAGTGCCATTCCCTGTTGTCCTTGCACGTTGGTTCATCAGCAAAATCAAAGGTAGAAACCCAAGTGGGAAGCTGGCCTCCTTCCGTGGTCTGCTGTCACCCACAAAGCTGTGTGGCCATCTTTAAAAAGAAGCAGATTCTGAAAACTTGTTTTTCCATTTCCAGTTCTTGGAATTATTATAGCAATTTAAATTCTCTGCATGGCCTGCCAGATCTTGCTCCATTGTTCTTCATTTATCCCCACTGGTTTTAAGCTGTATTTCTCTTTGGAAAAGATGCTGCTGCCAATAGCTGTGTACCTGGAAACAGAGGGCGTTCTGGGAACTGCTCCTGCTTTCACAATGTAATATTTGGGGACTGACACCGATGTGGGAAACCTGGCCTTAGGTGGATGCTTTTGGGAATATCTTGCACGGGTAAAAGGGTTTTTGGAAGCGCAAAATGGGAAACTTCCACCAGAGCTGCTTCTGGATGTTGTACAATGATTGCTGTACGGTGTACAGTGCATTTGGGGCTGTAATCCCTTCACCCACAAGGCTCCAGAGACAGCCGTGAAGGTACCAGGTTTGAAATTGGTTCCCCTCCGTTTCTAACTTTTTCCACTGAGATTGTGGCTTTCTGCCTGGTTCTTCTTAACTAGCCTAGTTGGATCGTTAGATTATTGCTGAGGAAAAGGGAAATCCTGTTGCTGGTACCAGCTACCTCCTCATACCCCATCCTGAAAATGGGAACAATAAAGTTCAGCTCCTCTCTGCTGGGGTGAGAAGGGTTATAAGCTGATCTGGGAGATGACAGCACACAGTAAGCAAATGCTAACAAGAAAGAAGGAAAGGGGAAAAAAAGAAAAAAGGGTTCTAGTAACTTTGTTGTCATAAAGACTGCAATCAAGGCAGCAGGTAATGAAGGCCGCAAGTATTTCTGATCAATAAAAGTCACAGCTTTCAAGAGGCTGGGGCTGCCCGTTTACGGGAATAACTCATGTCTGCAGAGTTTGTGTTTGCCAGACAGATGGAAATCACAGAGACATTTATCTGCTGTGCTGAGATGGACTCTGGTGATTTCTCTTCTTGGAAATCTGTAGGTTTGAAGTGTGGCTGCTGTAGAATCTGCTCAGGCTCCTGCAAATTTAACAGAGATCATTTAGGCTGTGGTGTGGAGTTTTACTACGTATGGAGCCAAGCTGGATTATAAAAGGTCTGATAGGTCCTAATTATTCCAAGATAACTTGCTTCTGTTTGTAACCCAGATGGCTTGACAAAAATGAGGACGATGGTCAGATTGTCCGAGAATTAGTGCCTGCTGGGGAGTCACCATTGCTAAAAAGTGAGTTTAGCCTGGAAAAAATAGGTCTGGATTTGAGCTGTGTGTGCACCTAATTACTTGTTTTGTTCTACTTAATAACTCATGTTAGTTCACAGCAAATCTGCTGGGCTTTATTTTACCATTCTTATGCAGGAAGCTGAAGGTCACTCAGAGGAAATACCTCCGACCTTTCATTCCTAGTTTATGTGTGGGATTAATTTGCATAAAAAAGAATAATTGCAACATTATGTGTGTAGAAAGGAACTCTGATTTTTAATTTTGCAATTGGTAAAGAATTGTTATGGGATTGTGTGTCTGTGTTTTTCTGTAGCTTTCTCTGAACAATCTGGAATTGCCACTCCTATTGCAGAGAAAAAGCCACCAAATAAACACTGCATTCCCAGAGAAAAATGCCAGAATATTACACTGCCTGTTACTGGAGAACTAGGACTCCAATACTGCAGCTTTCTTTAGAAAACACTGCTTACTGAAATCAAGATGCTTTTTGTTTTTATAAGAGAATTTTTATATAGAAGAAAGTTTTTACATAGAAGAAAGTTTTTCTATAGAAAGAAGAATTAAAGCTATTGAATTAAATTGGAAGTATAAAAAAAAATGGTGAAATCATCCCACTTTCATAGGCTCATTATTATGACCTGGTTATTATCCAACACTAAGGGGAAGGAAAATATTTTCTGTGTATTTGCCTACCTGCTGTCTCTGTTATGTGTTGGTGTATATATCTAAGGTGTGACAGCCACCTTGGGTGGCTTGCCTGGCTGGAAACGCCACTCACACATCTTTATTTCGTGCATTAATCTTACTTTAGATGTCAGTTATCACATCAGTGTGAAGACGGGAGATATCCCCGGGGCCAGCTCAGACTCCAAAGTTTTCATCAAACTCTACGGTGAGAAAGCTGACACCAGCAAGGAGACTCTCCTGGTCTCTGATAACGATCTAGGCAATTATTTTGAGCGTGGCCGAGTGGATGAGTTTACTATAGATACGATGGATATTGGGAAGGTAAGAATTAATTGCAGCTGGCTCTGTGTTTTGTGCAAGTGGCTGAATCCAGGATCACTATATAGCGAAGGGGTGTAAAAAGTTCTGAAATTCAGGAATATATTTGGTTTAGAATGTTGCATTGGCAGTCTATATGCTGGCATGGGAAGTGACTCTTTTAAGTTTATTTTCAAATACATACAGAAACGATTTGCATGTGGACAATGGAGGAGTAGGATGCCAAGAGAAGTAGATTTTAATGCAGTAAGTAAACTCTGTTTTATTTCTTTCTGCTCTCACGGTTTCATGTTCATTTTTTTTTTAAGATCAATCGAATACTAATCGGACATGATAATGTGGGTCTCCGGTCTGGATGGTTCCTGGCCAGTGTTCAGATCACGGTACCAGTCCAGGGAAGGCAGTACATGTTCCCCTGCAACCGATGGCTTGACAAAGATGAGGCTGATGGCAGGGTGGAGGTGGAGGTCTACCCAAGTGAGATTTTGCCCATTGAGAAATGTGAGAGAAGACACATTGAGAAATGTGTGCTTTTTTTAATAGATGGGATTAAACTTGCTTTAGTAGTGTTTTTAAGGACCAGGACAGGCACCAAAAAGTCCCTGTCCCAAGGAGCTTACGCTGGTGAAGACAGTAAATCATTCTGATATTGGGTTTTTGTTGTCCTTGTTGATTTTTATTTTTTTTTAATTAAAAGATTTGGAAAAACATCACCACTTGCTCAGTTCTCAGTACCTGTCCTTCTTCGTTGCAATGCCAGTGGTCCCTGCCTTTTTCACTGTCATGAGCTTTGCTACCCAAGTCCTGCACAACCACACATCCTATCCTGCCTGTATTACCCCAGTGTGATAAATGTGAACCAAATCCCTACTGTCCATTTCACTTTTAGCAGAAAATTTGTTTTCTTTTAAAACTTAAAACTTGCCTTGACACCATGAGAAAATATGTTTTTCCTCTGTTCCGTGAAACTCACTCTCTAGTATTCTATTCTTGGCATCATTTAACCACTCTGTAGTTCATACTGAAATGGAATTCCCTTTTAAGGGTCTGTTTTGCAGCTCTCTGCCACTAGCTTAACACAGCTGAAGTGAAAACTATTGGGTTAGTTCTCATTGTAGTGTTGTGCAATCTCACATCTGGTTTGGACAAAAGTAAGAACAGTCACCTCAGCTAAGTGACTGTTTGTTTATACAAGGTAATTTGATTTTGAACCTGAGCTCTCAGGAGCATTGTGTCTGAGCTTCTCTGCTGATTTAACTGATTTATTTTTGGACTAGTGATAAACTACGAAGTGTCTGTAGTTACCGGAGACGTGCGAGCCGCAGGCACCAACGCCAAAGTCTTCATGCAGATTTATGGCGAGACTGGCAAAACTGAATTGATCATCTTAGAAAACAGATCGAACAACTTCGAACGCGGAGCCACAGATATCTTCAAGGTGTGATGAATACAGTCTTTCCTGCTTCTGTGAGGGGAGAGAAACGACCAGACAAAATTCAAATATCAAAAGAATAGTGGGCCCAATCATCAAGATAATTGACTTCAACAAAATTGCTTACTCTGTTTGCCTCTCCTGACCTTTGCTCATCTTTTTTGAGGGGTTTTGTATTTCACGGAGTGAATTTAGTTCTCAGGAATTGATAGCAAATGTTTCATTGAAGAACAAAGCCCAGTAGCTGCTTCTGGTTACCTTTACTTTCAAAAGGAGATAGTTACATTAGACTTCAAAAGACCATAAACTTATATGTTGTGCCTGAACAGATGTTACTGTCCCTATTCAGCTGGGAAAAAGAAAATAAAGTATAAACAATGTCATCCTTGCTTCTAATCGCCCATGCCATTTATGATAGGTATGTTTCTTGACACGATCCTACAAAGATTTGCTTCTGTAAGTTATGCAAATGTACAACTGCCCCACAGATTTTACTACTTGTAGCACTAGCCTGACTTGTGCTGTGTATTCGTAATGCCTGTGCTGCACAGCTTGCTCCTCCATCTATTGGTCTGGACAATGTTTAGCTCTATACATCAGTGTCCATACCTCTTTTTGAAGAACTCAACATAAGCAGTGTGTGAGTTGAGATCTGGCTAACCCAGCAAGAGCATCTGAGCCAACAAGGCTGGCCACCACTAGGTGACTGGGCATCCTTTCCTAAACAGGATCTGGCTATGTATGGCCATCGTCCTCTTCTGGCTTGTTTTCTTGCTTGGGTTTTCTTTTGGTTTCAAAGTTTGGGGCAAAAGAATGGTCAGGGTTCTTACTCAGAGTGGGGACAGCCTGTGACATCTGGGTATGTCAGAGTCACATCCTTCTGTAGTGTTGTAACCTCAAGAGACTCCAACATCTAGACAGCAAAGGACAGAGACCAGATGGAAGGACAATGAAGACACATGCTGTACGTGCTAACAGAGCAGGGCTCAGCACTGCAGTGCCTTGAGGTCTCTGAATTTGCAGTCCCACAAAACTGGGATCCATCTCATCACTAAAGTTAAGCACTTTGTCTACTAGCATAGGGATTGGGTCGTCCTTCCCATTGCTACAGGTTAATGGGGTGCCTTTATTGCAGCCTTTTCCACAGTTGTGTGATGGATATTTCTGAGTTCAGTTCACCTCCTCCTGCCCCACTTCCTTGCTTTATAGAATGGAGTTAGTGATGTTCATCTAATTCTACTGAGTTCTTTAGGACTTAATAACACCTTATAAACACCTACTTTCTTAAGACTCTTTATAATTTTAAGATTAGATTTCGCTGACTTTAAAGGAAATAGTGAGGAATGAAACTAACAGCTTCATGAGTAAAAGCTATTAGCCAATATCAGGTGTATAATAAAGGCATATGTACAGAATTCTGTTTACATAGCCCTGTTTATTTCCTCCCTTAGATGCTTATTGATGGACTTTAAAGTTCTACCCATTTTCTGTGTTGCTTTTTTTTTCTTTTGGGAATGCAAGGCAGAAATTGTGAAGCAATATTAGACAAACCTATCTCTTTCATGACATGAATATTTACAGACAGATGTAGACAAGAATAAGATAGTGTGAGCTAAATGCTGATAGGAAATGTCATCAGTTATAGACAGAGCGTGCAGGATGATTATTGCAAATCTAAGAGTAAAGCAAAAAAAAAAAAAAAAAAAGAAGACACATTCTTTATGCCAAGACAGCTGGATCAATTTTAGTTTTCTGATAAGCATCTTGCATGCAATTGATTTTGTTTAAATCTACTGAAAAAAATGCTTCTAGACTGAAACTTTATATGCCAAGTTGCCAAATTTTAGCCTGAAGCAAATGTTTGCAAGTTTTACAACATATACATCACCTAACGGCATAAGAAGTCATCAGAAACAGGTCATTGGTTGTTTAAGGATTGCATGGAGTAGAAACCTTCGATCCAACTTCATTAGGTAATAGTACAGACACATAGTCTAAACCAACATGATTTTTTATCTGCTGTATTAACTGCGGAGATGGAAATCTTCCTTCTTATGCAGCCTCCTGCTACTGATGCATTGCAATCGTGAATGGATTGTATCCTCTCTGCAACACTAGCAAAGTGAGAAGATATTCTTATTTTCCAGATCAGATGTAAGCAGAAGAACATTCCCTGTTCTTCCAGAGTTTAGATCATCTGAACACAAGTTTACTGCTTTTTCACACTGTTGTTATTGCTCCTGTCTTGGTTCACATCTTGCACTAGGTATTGAATATATCTTGCTCAAAAAAGAGCTCAGGAACCAAGAAGCCCATGAGCTAATATGATATTTGACATATTCATTTTTAATCCCAACATAGAAACAATCCTGGTGAAAAGATAAATGAAGTAAGGAGCCCAGTAAATATGAATTCAGCTCCTATCTCTACCATATTGTTCTGCATGTCTTCAGATCAGTCTGTTCAAGCAAGATTTGGTGTTAGGAAGTAGGAAAACATGAAACAGGGAGGATAAATTAATGGTTATCTTGTTTTTGAAAATGACCTTATTCTCACTTTTCCAATCAGACGGGTGTTTTGGGTGACATTTTTAAGAATGCTCTGAAGTTGTCTAATATTCTATTGGTTACCAACTTTTCCTTGGTGGCAGATAGAGGCTGCAGATGTTGGCAAGATTTATAAGATTCGGATAGGCCATGATGGGAAAGGCATTGGGGATGGCTGGTTCCTGGAAAGTGTCACACTGAAGCGCCTTGCCACGAAGATGGATGAGTCTGATAAAAAAAAGAAGAAAAAGAAAAAGTCTGAGGAGGAGGAAGAAGAGGAGACAAAGGTGGAAGAAGTTATGGATGTCTATACATTTCTGGCACACCGCTGGCTAGCTAAAGATGAAGGAGACAAGGAGCTCGTGGTTGAACTTGTGCCTGATGGAGAATCTGAACTGGAGGGTAAATATCAGACGGAATGTGCATGTGCGTGGATACAGCTGAGAGTTTAGCAGATCCTAACTGTTTGAGTAGCTAATGACGAGGGCTAGAGAAAAATGGTACATCTCATGTTTTAAGACAGACAAAAGCTTTCTTAGCCTGAGGTTTTTGGGCCACGCACTTCTTTGGGAGCCAAGGATCTGATGATCCATAGCTATTTTGGGGCTTCTTTAATCTCCTGTTGCAATTTCACTTGCAGAGAATACATACGAAGTCCACGTTCTTACTGGAAATGTGTGGGGATCTGGGACAGATGCTAATGTCTTCTTGAGCATCTATGGCGTAGGAAGAGGAGACACGGGCGAGCGCCAGCTGAAAAGGTCCAATAACCTCAACAAATTTGAAAAGGGCCAGGTAATGCATGAACTCAATTCACTCAAGCAAGCCGAAGGCCGGCAGAGCTCTCTCAAATATCATTCTAGACATTCCTTACTGTCTCCTCTCTGCAGGGCTCTGTAGGTTTCTTCTTTCAGCTTAAAGCTCAGATGTGCTTTATTTCTGAATAGGATTATTAAAGTAAAATAACCCCAAAACAATTTCCAGAGAAAATTAATTTGAATATTAGGCTGAACATTCTTCTGCGTTGGAGCTTCCTTTTTCATCTGCTTCCTGTAAGCGTTCTGGTAATAACACTTCCTGCCCGGAATACTCGAAAACCACAAACTTTATATTGATATTGGAGAGCATTTGTGTGGCAGTTCAAGCACATCGGTATTTAGATTGCAAATACACTTCCAAATGCTCTGCTCAGTGAGTCAGGGAATAAAAGCAATATCACACAGCGTGCTATAATTAGGTTATGATCCAATCCAATTAAACAGCATCACTGCAAATTATATATTTGCCATAAAAATGCTATATCAAGCAACTATTATAGCCAGAAATCATTCAAGGAATAATTCTGAGTAACAAAGAATCATAGCGACAATAAGCAGCAGTGGAAAACTTGCAATTAGAAAAAAAAAATAGAGTCTAAGGTTGTTAAATAAGCTGTTAGCTGTGATTTATGAGCTTGGCACGGGTGAAACTGCAACCTGCACACGGTTCTTTGCTCAGTGGGAAGAGCTCCAGGCTGCAAATGTAACATTCTCTGCTCCTGGGAATAGAAACCCAACATCTACTAACAAGTTAATCACGTTAAGATGTTTAAAGTGTTATGACAACAGGGCCCATCCTGTCACACTAATGCTGCTAATAAATGAGCCTCATGGTTGTGGTAAATGACAAAAATCTGCAGATTGAAATAAAGCACATGGAGGCGCAGGGGGGAGTTTCTGTGGAGTTAATGTGTTTATGTCCAGTTCCAGATTCAGACTAGGGGAAATGCTAACCCTGCGAGTAATGAGATTTAGGAGAGTTAAACCCACGTGGAAGATGGGATGAGGTAAAGAAAGGAGGGAAGGGCTCTGCATTTCTGTGGCTGTCACTGCCTCATAGAAGCCAAGCATGAGTGTTTAAGGGAGACTACAGCTCTCTAGTAATTTTAGTACATCCATCCTAGGAATACAGGGAAACTTACAAACATCTTACAAGCAAATTACACCATCCCAGCTGACGCCTCTCTTTTCCCCTTTCTGGAGAAGAGTTATTTTCCTCTTGCCTCCTGCACAGGTGGATGTGTTCACCATCAAAGCCATTGATCTGGGTGAGCTGAAGAAGCTGCGGATCCGCCACGATAACTCTGGTAGTAGCCCAAGCTGGTTCCTGGAGAGGGTAGAGATTGTTGACCTCAAGGAGAGCACCACGTGAGCAGCCCAGTGCACCCTTTTCATATGGTTGGAAAAAGGGGCACGTTCTCCCAGACAGCTGGGTGAACAAAGAGTGTATTTTAAGAAACCATAAATGCAAGCTTGTCTTTGAGTGGGAGCTTGTTGGTAAGTTGCACAGTGTGTTGGTGGGTGGGTCTGTTCATAAGGACCTCAAGATGGGTCCACTCTTCCTAAGTATAAAACACCTGAGAGACCGCAGGTTTCTTTGAGTTATTTAAATTCTTCTGGATGTGAAAAGTAAAAGGATTCGGTCATATGGGGCTGACAGCTCAGCGCCAGAACAGCACTTTTCAGTAAGTGCTCACTAACCAGTTTATGGATTAAGTTTTCACAAACAATACCAGAGCTCAAGGATGGAAACAGATGCATTGTTCATCTCTGGGCAATCTTCATGGTACTTGTTTGTTTGTGTGCTGGCTTTTGTTTTGTTATAAAGCAGCTTCTGATCTGTGCTTATTTCTGTCATTAAAGCCCACGAAGCCCTGTGTAAATGCTGGGTGCTGCTGTCATTCTTGTAGGTATTATTTCCCATGCCAGAGGTGGTTAGCAGTTGAGGAAGACGACGGTCAAATTGTCAGGGAGCTGGTCCCAGTGGATGAAGCATTTGTAAAGAAAGATTCAGAAAATGATGGCCAGTCTCTTGCAACGCTGGGCCTGGAACAGAAAGGTCGGTGTTAGCCTTGTGTTTCTTCCAGTGTGGGGTTGAAAAGGAACCAAATGATTAGCAGTGCTATGGGCAATACCTGTTAGCATTCAGTGGGCTGTAATTCAGCCCCAGCCAGGAAGTTTTCAGGTGTGAATGAAGTGTGAAGTGCATGTCAGCCAGGCAAGAGTGGACATTCCTCTCTTCTAGGTGATGTAATAATCTTGCAAGGTTAGACCAAAAGTGAGAAAGCCAGGACTGACAGATAACAAGTTTAATCATCATCTCTCAGCTAAAATGTACATTGGTTGTTAAAATGTAAGGCATAAATCTCAGCCAGTTCACATCATGGACTGGAATTTTTAAACATTTCTACATGAAACCAAGCAGAGATCAGACAAGATCAGGGGAACAGGCGAAACCTAAGTTTTTCATGGTTTCCATCTTGATGTTTATGACTGTTGTCCTCCAGACGCCTTTGTCTCTGTTGCAACATAATTTTGCACAGAACAGTGATATCCTCTGATGCAGGGAGGTGCTGAGTGCCCAGCAGTCCCACTGGCTTCACTGTCTGCAAGAGGTCATAAATCCTCCTTTAGTTCTCCCTCCATAAGCTTTTGAATACATGATTATTTTCCACAAATTGCATAATCCCTCGGTTCAGGAGGACCTGCTGGTTGAGCAGCATCCTGGAAATCACATATCCGACTATGGCAGAAAGCTGCTGTTTCAGAAACCTGGAGTAGGTTTTTGTAGCTCAGCGAAGGCTATGTGAGACTTTCCCATTTCTTTATGAGTTTAATGATTGCTAGATGATGGTGCAATAGGAACCCCTCTTGTGATGCTATTGAGAAGGGTGTGTCTGTGACCATTAACCATGAATATCAAAGTGTATATAGCTTCTGACATGCGTTAAATGCGCTTATATTACGTGGTGATATCAGAAGAAAGAGACTTTTTTTCCCAAGAGATTGTATTGTAGATAGAAACATCTCTGAGGAGTCTTAGAGGTGTCCAGGAAATAAACAGGAAAGGTGAGCACATTTCTCATCTTTAAATATGCAGACAATGTAGTGAATGAGTGGATCAGTAGATGAATGCACAACCAGATAGCCCTGCTCACAGCATGAGGCAGGAGTTGGAGATTGCAATATGGCTGCAATCAGTCAAAATAGAACTCAAACCAAACACACACACATGGTGAAAAGTAGAATTCATTCCTATTCAGTCTTCACACTCTTAAACTAAGATATTTTATCTGACAGCTAAATCCACAACATACATTGTGAAAGTGAAAACTGGAGACAAGAAGAATGCTGGAACGGATGCCAACGTCTTCATCACTCTCTATGGAAGTAAAGATGATACAGGTACGGATCCGTGTGATGGAAAGAGATAGCACCTCACTGATGAATATAATTGTCTGAAAAGACAGGTCCTTGTTTCTTTTTGCTTCCTCAAAACCGATTCCTCGGTCCTTTTTAGGACAACTGCATGTTCTCGCTGTCTGTGCATACTCGGTGTTAGCTGGGAGCATACCACCAGCTGCTGTAAATCATTGCCAGACTTTGAGATGCTGATTTGCACCAGCTGCTGGTCCAAAGGCTTTAATTTCAATTATAGAAACAGCGCAGTTGCCTGGGACTACATTGCTGAGCAGTGAATGTGGTGAATGATTTGCTTTCCTCAGCAGTGAATCAGAATGCTCCTGAAATCCAGCCCTGCTCTGCCTCGTTGAGTGGCCCAGAAGTATTTCATCAGCTGATGAGCTGTGTGGGGGGGCTGATGGGTAGGGCCCATCTTGCCAACTGTAAACACAGGCCAACAGCACTGCCCCGGTGGCATTGGCAGCGGGTCCCTCCAGAAAAGAGCTTTTTGGGTGGTGATGTTGATACAGGTTTGGGTTCAGAGGGCGGGAGGGCAAAGCTCGGATCTCAAGATGAAAAGCTGTTTTTCACATTTTATTCATTTCCATTGTTCCACTGTTGACGTTCCCAGAGGATTTGTTTCACATGCTGAACAATGTCCTTTTGCATTGCCACAACAGGGATAGTCAGCCTGAAGGCCTCCAAGCTTAACAAGAACAAATTTGAGCGTGGGAAGATAGATGAGTTTACAGTAGAGTCTGTCGACATTGGAGACCTGAAAAAAATCAAGATAGGCCATGACAATGCAGGTAAGATAACATGCTTTGTAGTTTAGCATTTCTGCTTGATTTGGCATGTTATTGTATAAAATAACCTTCCACCAAGTCCCCAGATTTACCTTTTGCTGATGAATCCTTGCTGCCGCTTTGGCTGCTGCTGTCACTGTTCTTCTGTTGATGCTAAAACAAAAATTAAAAAAAAAGCAAAACAACAGAAAACTGGAAGATTTTCTTGTTCCACATAGGACCTACAGACTTCTCAAATCTGTCAGTATTTTTGTGGGTTTTTTTCCATTATCAAGTGCTAGCTGCTTTTCAAACAGATGTGTCTCCAATACCAACGAGGAAAGCTCTGATAGGATACATGGATTCCTTCCAAGGGATAAATTGAAAGCTTCCCTATTAGTCCAAATTAATCCAAGCAACGGAGTAATTAGCACTTTCATAAATGCATCTTTAACTTGTTGCATACAGAGATACAAAATGTGTTATCTCAAGCCTGGCCAGTCGTTTGCAATGATCTTTTATGATTTCTATTCCATTGGCAAAAGAGAGGAATATTAAATTATCTGAGGCCGGGAAGGTAATGATTCATTTGCTGCTGTCTGTAAAGGCTTTGTTATTCCCTGTATCTCTCCAACCACAGGTAATTCAAATGGCTGGTTTTTGGAATGGGTGGAAATTGATGCCCCATCCCTGGGACAGTGCCTCAAGTTCCCTTGTGGCCGCTGGCTGGATAAATCAGAGGACGATGGAGCCATTGAGAGATTCATCTTCCCTGCAGAACTGCAGACAACAGAATATATCCCATGTGAGCAGAACGCTATTTCCCCAGTATACACCCATCATTACAGAAGATAAAATCTCACTACCTCATGTAGTTTTGCAGGATTGGCTTCTCCCTGGAACTGTCTTTGAGAAATTTATGGATACATAAGATGCCTTCAGGTGCTCCAAGAAAGTTCCTCTGGGTTCTCTAGACAAATGTTTCCTGCATTTGCCAAATTAGAGTGTCACTAGAAGCTATGTGGCTGTATTTGTTTGTCCTTTTGCTCCCTCTTGCTTTCATCTCCAGGTCCTTAGCCAAATTCAAGTTGGGTTCCTAGCCTCCAGTTTCCCTTCAACCTTGCTCCATTCTAACATTACTGTTTCTGTTGTCAAAGCAGACACCTGTGATCTCACTTGCAAGCCTTAGTCCCACTGATGCCTTTCACATTGCACACACCTCTCTTGCTGAAGGACCCTCTTCCATAGTTTCTCTGATGTGTTGCTCTTCTGATAGCGTTGCATTAGTCTACCTCTTTCAGAATCACTTTTTCTTACTTAATCTTCATTCCCCTCTAAGTTAATGTTTGGGGTAAACCCAGTGTCAGTACCAAAAGCACCAAAAGCCTTCCGCCTGCAGTTACTCATTTAGACATCAGTAGTTAGACCTTCCCAATCTCTCTATTTCTGACTCAATTTCCTTCTCCGTAAATAATTGTAGGAATTGCTACATAGAAGACTGTCAACTGCTACAATTCTGTTTTGACTCTCAACACTATGGTAGATGCTGAAGGTCTCTTTCACACTGGCTGGCTTCCCTCCAGCCTCCATATGCACATACTCTGCAGTCTGTAAGTTAAAAATCGTCTTTCTCTTCTGAAGACCTAATCCTCTCCCGTAATCTGACCAAGAGGTTTCTCCTGTCTTTCTCTCCCTAATAGGGGATACTTTCATACAAATGAATATAATCCAGAGACCTTGTATATGTTTCTCAGCAGGTTTTTCCATATTATCCCAGTCAATGTGCATTTAGATGCAGACATTGACTATATAAACTATACAATTTATTCATGTCCCAGCATATAACAGTGAGAGTTCCTGGAATGCCATGCTGTTGAGTACGCTGTGTGTAAACCTGATTTTTGTCAGCATTTGAAAATGGTTGGCCAAAAGTCACACATCAAACTGAGCATCAACTCGGGCAGTTTCACCATTTAAACCATTCCCACCACGCTATTTACTACATTCTGTTTTCCTAAATACTAACCTAGCAGTTTCAGTTTGCCAGAGGCATCTAAAATAACTGTTTTAGATTTGAACGACCCATGCCAGAATTTTTTTCATGACGAACAAATGATGAAAACATGTCATCAGCAGTCCAATTAAAACCATGCCTGTAGGGATACTGTTTTAAAAGTGCCATGTAAATGGAATGGGAGTCTGACAGCTGAAAGTTGTGCTGCCAGTGACCTTGTTACGGTGCCGCTTTGCTGATTCAGTTCTAAGCTGATATTAATATTCAAGCAGCAAGAGCAAGCAGCACAGACTTCAGTAGCAAAAGTCATTTTTAATTCATAATGCATAGCACGTGATTTTTGGTCTCCAGGATTATTCCCCCTCTTATGTATTGGAGAAACTATGCTAGTTTACCTGGAGCAAAGCAGAGTAGATTTCATTGAGTTGGGCAGAAGGAATATTAAGTACCTCCAGGCTGACTCTGTTAAGGAAAACTTCTTCATCTCTGTTCTCCTGAGAGCTGTGGTTAGAGAGCCTGATTTTAATGAATGATTCTCCTCTGATATGCTTAATCAGAGTTACTCCAGCATTAAGAGATACAGTGCCAGGAATGTCCCCTCTACCTGAATGGAAATTCTGGATCTGAAATGCAGCACAAAACACTGCTGTGTAACGAATAGCAGAGATGACTGAAGTCCCTGCAGCATGGGAGGGTGCAGATGACAGCAGCTGAAAAGACTGTGGAAAGTGGTGGGCGGTGTGTGAAGGAGAGACCTGGTGATAGCATCAGGTGTAGAGATCTGTGCGTGTGGGTAATGAGATGGAGTGCAGCGATTGTGCCTGCCTAAAGCAGGGAGAGGTTCCTGCAGCTAACGGGGTGGCCACTGCATAGATTCGCCCATAGATTTCAGAGAGGATTTAAAGAGAGGGAGATGGGACTCTGTCTAGCAAATGGAACTTACACGTCCTCATGGCGATGGAGTGTCTGACCTCACAGAATCTCAGAATCTCACTCTTGCCAACAGATGTTTGGTCATTCACAGGTGGGATGACAGATTCATTCATAGGTTTGGAAAACAATTCATAGAATCACAGAATCATTAAGGTTGGAAAAGACCTCCAAGATCTCCAAGTCCAACTCCAGTCTATGTCCCCAGTTGCCACATATCCAGAGTTCTTGATCACCTCCAGAGATGATGACTACCACTTCCCTGGGCAGCCTGTGCCAATGCCCGATCACTCTTTCAGAGAATAACATTTTCAGCTAACCCTGAGGAAGATGCCTGTGTTTCCTTATCTGGCTCTTTCTCCAAACTCTATTGACTTCAGTGATTGCATTCCTTTGGCTACAAGGGGTATTTACACCCATCTGACATATGGACATTTGAACATTAGTTTCTTAGTCAGTGAGCTGAGCCGGTGAGCTGAGCAGCATCTCACCTTGGAAACTAGAGTTGGAAGGGAGTTCATAGAATCAAAGAATGGCCTGGGTTGAAAAGGACCTCAAATATCATCTAGTTTCAACCCCCCTGCCTTGGGCAGGTTTGCCAACCACTGCATGACTTGACCAAGGATATTCAGCAAACCTGCAGCAGAGCCAGGAACAGAGACTCAGACTTCTTCCTTGGTCGGTCCTGTTCCTTGGCAAGTCCAGCTGGACTCAGGACTGAGAAGCTGTGAAGACAGAGAAGGACAAGAGGAAGATTTTTTTTAGTAATGGGGTGTTCTGTAGAAACCAAGGGAACAGAGTAAGGAAGTATGTAGAATCTTGATCCTTACTGTCCTGTATTCACCATTCATCTGCTGTGTTTTACCTTGTTTGCCTTGGCGTTTAGGTCTATATGCTGTTAGAGAAAAAAGTGATGCTATTAGAAAACTAAGGCAGAGTGGATAGAAAAAGGTTTTATTTTTTTTCCTTCTAACTGACTTTTGTCGCTTGTTTAGTAGTGAAAGCAATAGGAGATATTTTACAAAGCTATCCTGAATATTTGTCTACTGCCTCCAGTTGCTTTAACTTCATCCATCTGCTGAGTTGCTCAGAATTTTCTGAGTTCATGGTTTGCTTTAAGACATGAGCTGTTGAAGTAAATCCTCTTTCACTATCTTTATGTAGCCAGTATAAATATACTGAGCATTTTCTGATCATATGATTAGTTTCAAAATCTCAGCAAATTGAGATGAATGAAGGTCAATTGGCTTTGTATGGATAGAGCAAATTCCTCTGGATGCTCGTAATACTGATCAGCTTCTAGGGGAGCAGAAGTGTAATTCTTCCCCTGTCCTCTTCAGCTGTTGAGTTATCCAATCCAGATTTTGTTACTTTAAAATATTCTTAGGAACATTGTTCTGCTGCTTGCTAACTTTTTTTTTTTATTACTATCTTCTGCCATTTCCTACATCAGTTGTTCCTTATGAGATTACAGTCTACACCAGTGATATCTTTGGAGCTGGCACAGATGCAGATGTCTTCATTGTTCTCTATGGAACTGATGGGATCTGCACTCAGCAAAAATCCCTGTGCCTCAACAAGAGAGAGCAACGGATGTACTTTGAGAGGAACTCAGTGAATCAGTTTATTGTGGAGGTAAAATCAAATATGTTTGCTCTCATCTTACATTGCCTTGAGGGGATTAGGAAGAGGAAAATGTAGTGAAGGGGGAAATTTTTTTCTTATTGGGAAAGGTATTTGGCTCTTCTACTCTATTCTACAACACACTTACCATGTATTGCAGCAAATCATTTCTCACTGAGATCCAGTTAGTAGCCACTCAAAGTTATCAACACTCAGTGCCTGGTGCCTTATTAAATCTGCAAGGGTAGGTGCAATTTTATCTTGTAGCTGACGTGTACCAATTCTTGGACAAGGAAGCTTGCCTCTCCTTGTAAAGTTGGGGGACACTTTGGAAGGTTAATGCATAGGTACATGTACATCCTCCATTTCCTAGACCATAACTGGTATCAGTCTCTGACATGAGGTGTCCCATACTGAAGTTCACCTTTCATCATTTAATGTTCTTGTTTCAAGAGATGGTGCTGAAGGAGTTGGTCCATAATCCTCACTGCTTATGTACAGCTTCATTTGGGTTGGATAGGTTGGCTGCATGATTTTCCAAATACCTCAGGCTAATTCTTTGAAAGGTCTTATCAACAGTTTCCTGAAGAATTTGCACATGTGTAACCAAATAATAAACCAGTGCATGTAAATCACTGCTCATTTACATTAAGAGTATTTAGTGATTCCTATTTGTAATATATTCCTATTTGTAATATATTCCTATTACTGAGAATCTGTGAGAGGCAAAAATACAGGCAGTCCTGCTCTGATCTACTCTTTGGATACTACTTAATACACTCACCTTCGCTCCCTGGGTACAAAGCCAGCACTGACCTCATACAGTTCTTTACAACCTCTGTGTGCTTTGATTTGTTTTTGTAGAATAACTGAAGGCAAACCTTAAAACAAACCTTTAAACAAGTTCAAATGATTCCAGACGACATTGTTGTAATATGGAATGAATCATAAAATAAATCCCCATTGTGATTCCTTAAAAACAAACTGTATTACTTATTTTGGTGGTCTTTCCACAGAGTTCTTCAAAACAGAGGTGGCATTAATACATAGGTATAAATCTTAAACTGAATGTTATTGTTATTTCTTTATTCCCTAACATTTATTTTAAGTTTGGCAGAACATGAGACATCAGTAATTTTCTTGGATGAAACAATGAAAATGCAGGTTGTTCTTCAGGTTTGTAAGATAATATTAACCTGTCCCCAAACTTAGAATCATAGAATAAATACAACATAATTATTTAGCAATTTATGCTTTCTGAGTGAATTGCTGATGTCTTTGCTTCAATGTGAGACAATTTTGTTAGCTGAGAAGAGAGGGGTAATGATCTCCGGTGGTGTAAATTGAGAAGTTTGTTTTTTTAATGTTTCAAAGAACAAAAGTTTCCAAGTCCCCGTGGAAAGATCAATGTGTTTTTTCCTATGCACAAAGGAGTTTTGCAGCCAGCTTTGTTTCTTCAAAGGCCAACTATACAAAAGCTTGCACAAAAAAATAACGAAAGATGTTGCTTTGGAGCAGATGTATTTTCTCCTGCTCAGGCTTCTGGAAGGAAGTGTCTTAAAGGTAATATAGGTGCGACAAATCACTCCAGTAACACGGTGAGACATGAAACCAAAACAGCTGCTTCATCAGATAGTGATCCTGTTGACTTGCTTAGAATGGCCCTCGGATTCTGCACAAAAACAAGAAAGGGAACATGAAATGCCAGGCTGTTAATACTGTGCTTTGATCTCAAGGCTGTTTTCCCTGAGTTATAACAGTGCCCAGCCATCTAATCATGTAAGCACAGCACCATTCCAATTTCTAAAAACATACTTTCATCTGCACTAATACAGAGAAGCTTGACTGGAGAAAGGAAATAAGCTTTAAGTATGGTCTTAAAAGTCACCTGTTGTCCATGCAATAATCTTACACAGAGTCATACAGCGGCTTGGGTTGGAAGGGACCTCAAGGATCATCATGTTCCAATCCCCTTGCCACAGGCAGGGCTGCCAGCTGCTAGATCAAGATCTAGACCAGGCTGCCCAGGACCCATCCAACCTGGCCTTGAACACCTCCAGGGACGTGATGTCCACAATCTCTCTGAACAGCCTGTTCCAGCACCTCACCGCTGTCTCTATAAAAAAAACTTCCCCCTAACATCTAATCCAAATCTCCCCTCTTTTAGTTTGAAACTGTTCCTCCCTGTCCTATCACTATCTACGTATGTAAAAAGTTGATTTCCCTCATGTTTATAAACTCCCTTTAAGTTCTGGAATGTTCCAGTGAGGTCTACAAGCAGCCTTCTCTTTCCCAGGCTGAACAAGCCTATTACCTTCAGCCTATTTTCATAGGAGAGGTGCTCCAGCCCTTGGACCTTCTTTGTGACCTTCTGGGCGTTCTCCAAAAGCTCCATAACTTTCTTGAGTTGGGGGCCCCAGGCTTAGATGCATCAGGGGCCTCACGAGGGCAGAATAGAGGGAGACAATCACCTCCCTGTCCATGCTGGCTGCTCCTCTTCTGATGGAGCCCAGGATACCATTGACCTTCCAGGCCACAAGCACACGCTGCTGGCTCATGTTCAGTTTTTCATCAACCCTGCTTTGTTGAACCTCATGAGATTCACAAGGGCTCACCTTTCAAATTTATCAAGGTCCCTCCGGATGGCCTCTCTTCCTTTCATCTTTCTTTAGCTTTTTTTTTCTTTTTTTTTTTTTTTTTCCAGCTGGAGGATGTTGGTGACATTATTGAAAAGATTCGCATAGGACACAATGGTGGAGGGCTGAACTCCGGATGGCACTTGGATCGTGTGGCAATTCGGAGATTGCTACCAAATGGGAAGGTAGGCTGGGAATCACATCACTCTGGAACAGGTTTCCATTGGACACTGCTTCTACTTCCCAGCGAGGAACTTCAGTACACAAAGTGTGATTAATAGTGAGAAATGACTCCCCAGAGAGCAATGCATGTTAATGAACTCGCTAGAGCTTGGGAATTTGGAGAGCAACAAACATTTATTAACATGTTTTATTATTCAAATGTTGATTATACGACTCTGAAATCATTGTTTTTTAAAAGAGTGCTGCTTTCTCTATAAATTTTGACTAGAATAGAAGTGTTTTCTCCTGGCTGTGGATGAGAGGAAAGCAGTGAAGTTGCTCCTCACCCTTTTCAGGATCTTTGCTGCTGTTCATCTTTAGTGTGAAGGAACAATCTGCCTGCAGGATTTGGAGGCAACATTGTACGGTGCTGCTGCACTGAGAGGGGAGATTTCTGAATTTGTACCTTTGCAAATACAGCTAAAGAACTACAGGCCTTAACAGTTGTCCTTGCAGACATCTGCACTGCTGTGACTGGGCATTCCTGAGTGCCCAGGGCTCATTCAGATACCTCTGTGCCAACCTTACATATCTACAGGGCTCAAAAAAAAAAAACCTGGGGTAAAGTGACAAGAGAAACCAAAGCTTCATATTTTCATATATAGGTTTGTTTTGAATGTTCACAAGGAAGGAAGTAGAAAGTGAGTGCAGCATTTAAAAATGAAAGGTATGGTTGCTAAACACAGACAAGAAATATTTCATTAGTCCCTTAATTCTGAAAGAATAAATGAGGGCAAGCAAAAGGCCCATTGCTGTAAGCCTCATAATCTCTCCTATAAAAATCATCAAGTTAGGTCGCAGGAATTTTGGTTGTACGTGCCAACGGGACTAGGGGAGTGCAGCCAAATTGGTCGCCTTGACCCTGTTCACCTAAGAAGCCGTTCCTTGGCCTTGCTTGGAATGCTAAATGTAGGAGCAGCAATCGGTGTGGCTGCTGGAAAGTGGAAGTTCACAAGAAAATCGCTTCTTCAGGTCTAGCTCAGAATTTTGGGTGGTTTATGGGCACAAACGATACTCTTCGCTTGCTTCCGATTAAATTTTTTTGCCGGTGTTATCAGATCTTCTATCTGCGTACTGACTAATTTTTTCTTGTAAATCTTGATTACGTTTCTTAGCCAGATGACATTGCTGTTGGTGATAGTGTTCTTGGTCATAGATAAGGGGTAATGAGGAGGGAGATGTGAAAAGGCGTGGAAGCCAAGGGAAAAGAGATTCCTGGGCTGCCTCTTTCTACAGCTGTGATTGACCGAACACGAGTTCCATGCTGAGTGCTCAGCCATCACCCCAGGAATGGTCTCTGGGGCTGTGCCATCATTACAAAGGTTTCAAAGGACAGACAGTGAGAACTCTGGGGAAGTGGAGGAAGGCAGGAGGATAACGGTGAACACCTTAAAAACTGAGGGATTTACAATTCTGCTGATCTTTTGATTATGGTATGGAAAAAAAAGAAGAAAGCAGGGCACTGCATGATGCCTCTGATCAGCAGCAGAATATTATGACCTGCCACAGGATAGCAATATGCTGCCAACGCTTCTAAAAGCCGTGCTACCTGATTAGACTGCTAAGATGTGTCTAGATCTATCTGTAATGCTGCGAAAGAAAAATGAGGTCAGTAACTTTTCAGATTAAATTGAAAGCGCTTGGGTAGGAAACTAGAATTGTTGCGTGCCAATAAACTCTGTCTTGGCATGCCAATTATATCTGATAATTGTATTTTATTTATTCCAACTTGGAGAAGGGCAGAGCACTGAATTCCATCACACTATCATACTCTACCTCTATCTTAGGGTCAGGCTCGTATTCTGATGAAACAAATTCTGTTCGTAGCTGCAAGGGGATTTTACTGTGGGTAACATGAAACAATGCACTTAGTGTCACTTAAATATTAATGCAATCGCTAACAAGGAAACTCCAGTGAAAACTGTGACAGTGACATGGTGATTAACAATAATGATGCAATTAACTCTTGCAGTAACTGTGTATTATGCCCCACTGTGCAGGCACTCAAGTCCCTAGATGTCATATTACCAAACAAACAGCATTGATATCAATTGCAAGTAGTACCAACATTGTCAGCTTTAGGGAGCAGTTAAAAGCCTCGGCAAGAGAAGTGACTGAAGTGGGCTCTCTATGGGGAGAAGAGACTTTCAGCTCTGAAACACTGCTCTGGAAAGACTTCTCTTCCCAGACTACCAGTGGGGAGATGGGCACTGAAATTGCTGTTCATTGGCTCAGCATACAGTGAGATGACAGAAGTTATGTGGTCAGACAGCCCATGCAGAGCTAGGGATGCAGAAGTAATGGCGTAGCCAGATGTTAAGCACTGTATTTTATTTATATAACACAGATAACACTTGAAAGTAAAATATTTGAATAATCTAATGTACTGATTTGTTTTGTTTGACATTGCTTTGTACAAGTCATGCTCCAAACCACTTTATGGACTTAAACACTGCAAATCTGGGGTTAAATAGATGCATCACATTGAGCAGCAGAGAGGAGAAGTTGTGTTGCATTGACAGATTTGGGCTCTCTGGATTCAAAGTATGGTTCTCCTGCAGACTCAAGGAAGACACTCAATGGCTTTATCACACAGGCTTGGAGGCATTCAGCTCCTGGAGCTCAGCTATTCTGGGACTTGCTCATACCAGGATAGCTGCACTGATGTGTGGTGCACAATCCATTCCTCCCCTCTTCTATTTTATATGAACTTTTTAGTAGTTAAATATTAAAAAGAGTGAAGAATGTTCCCTACATTGGTTTGCTACTAAAGGAGAGAAACGTTGAAGTGGTCAACTGGAAGAGAGCCATTTTCTTCCTTCACTCTATTACTGTGAGTTGAAAACTAACTTTTCTCTGATCAGACATGTGGGCTCTTCAAGTTGCACGATGGCTCATGCCCATTTCTTTATGAAGACATAGCCTGGAGTGCCCAGTGCACAGAAATCCTGCTCTTACCATCTTGGAGGCCTTACAGGAGGCTGCTCTTGATGAGTAGCCTGGGATTGGTTTCTATTGTTTTTGTTTCTTTGATGATAGAAATCATATTTGTTTCCATCAAAGTGAGTCAAAACAAAGGACCAAAAATTAAACCAGTATTTTTGTCCTCTTATTGCAAGTATGGGAATTGCCTGGAAACCAGCTTTAGTCACAGAATTACAGGGCAAAATCTTGAAGCATTAACTGAGGAAAAAAAGCCCTACTGACTTCAAAGAGAATGCTGACTGAATAGGAGCTGAAGAGGGATTGCAGGGTCTCAATAATGGCTTCAGCGGAAAGGGTGCAGTCCCGATTAGGAGTTTGCTAGATCAAAAACTGGAGCCCGCGGGTAGCAGAGAGGATCTACTGGGTCATGTACCAGTCTCACACATTGGGAGTACTATTCTCTGCTACACTATTCTCTGAGAAGAAGCACGTGCAGTGCTTCTATCCTCCGATATCTTCCTGTGGTTTGAATGACTGAAATAATTTGTCAAATAAAATATATGACAAACCTTCCCTGTGGGTTGATTACTGCCACGCACACTGTTTCAGGTCTGTGTATACGCACACATACATACATGAATTAAAAATCCCTGCTTGCACAACAGAGTGTTTTCAAAGAGAACATGTGTTCCCTTTCTTTTGAAGAGATTCTCTGTCCTGTTTACTTCAGGGTTCAGAAACTATCACGTTTCCATGTGAAAGATGGCTTGCAAAGTCTGAAGACGATGGTGAGATTATCCGAGAACTGGTACCTTCTGATATTTTTACTGAAAAGCTCATGAAGGACGGGACACTTAAGCAGATAGAAGAAGAGGTTGAAGACCCATTGGAAGGTAATACGATGGTAGGAGTAGGAAGGGATCTATTTAGCTGGGTGGGTGTTTTTGTTTGTTTTTTTTTTTTAAAAAAAAATTTTTGGATGTGTGGTTCAAGTAAAACTGCTGGCTCTACCTGTCCACATTTCTTTTTCTTCCCATCCTCTGGCATCTGCTACACCTGAAGCACTTCTGTGCAATAGTACCATTTCTTCTCCAAAAGAGTGGTCAGGCACTGGAACGGGCTGCCCAGGGAGGTGGTTGAGTCACCATCCCTGGAGGTGTTCCAAAAACATTTAGATTTGGTACTAAGGGACATTGTTTAGTGGGGTAATATTGGTAGCAAGATGGAAGGATGGACTAAATGATTTTGGATGTCTTTTCCAACCCTGGTGATTCTCTGATCCTGTGGTGTTTATAAGCCTGTTGCAGCTACCCTTCCATGCTAACTTCGTTTGCTCCTCACTTTTGATGCACAGCAAATCAAAATCTTGACC
Organism: Numida meleagris; assembly: GCF_002078875.1. NCBI lineage: Eukaryota > Metazoa > Chordata > Aves > Galliformes > Numididae > Numida > Numida meleagris. The sequence goes on from NC_034438.1 coordinate 2,083,828, forward strand.
TTGTCTTCCAGGGTCTGCAAACATCTCAAGCTGTTTTCCCAGCCTTGCCTTCCCTGTGCCCTCCACCCCATCTTTTCCTTCCTTGTCAGCCTGATACCTACTCCTCTTTCCTCCCAGAGTTGGTTTTGCTGATGTTCTCCTTGTGTATATGGACATCTTCTAAAAATTTTGCTCTAGGCGGTCACCCTCATCTCTTTCTCAATGGACTCAATGATCTCCAGATGTCCCTTCCCACCTCTATGATTCTGTGATTCTGTGATTCTATGATTCAAGTGCTTCTGCGCACTTATCCAGCTCTATCTCGTATTCTGTCTCATAAAGCATTCAGATTCAGAAGTTTCAGCCCAAACTCCTTTCTTCTCTGTGTGCCTTGTTGTCTCAACTCTAGGATCTCCTTTCCTCTTACTGAGCTCTTCTGCCCTTGAGAGAAGTTGTGAACCTTCCTACACTCTGAGTAGAGCAAATTGAATGCAGCTTCCATCTTCTTTCCTGGCTCTTCCATCTGGTAACATGATGATTCAACAGAGGAAATCATTCCTCTTTCTGTGTCTTTTCTCTGTCTGATTTGTATTTACAGTACACTATTGTCAAGGTGGAATTTATATGAATGTTAAGTATTTCTCCACTGCCACAGGGGAAGTGAAGAGATATTTTGAGTGGAGCTTTTAGAGATGCTTTGCATGGAGTGGAACCTTTGCACTGTTCCTAGAGAAGAGAAAGGTGTGCGCTTTTCCCCTATTAGCTCATGTGAGATTTGTTTTTCTGGTGGAAAAGTAAGACAGTTTTACTCTCAGTAAGCAGCATGCTTGCTAGATGCCTTCATGACATTGTTTAACCTACTAACCCACATCACTTTGTCTTGCATTCATTACCATGTGCTAAATAACCTTGGTGATTCATTTTCTCTTCTTAAATCCAAAGCCTTAATACAAATTTTACAACCTACAGAACAGATTTTTTGAAACCTGAAGTTTTTTTGGGGGGAGCTAGGGACTAGGACTAGCAGCTAAGGCTAGGACTAAGTCTGGGAACTTCTGTTTAAACTAAAAAATATGAGGGATGGGGTTTAATTTGGGGCATTAATGCAGAATAAATGACAACAATGGAAAATCTAATTTATGGTTTTCCGAGGATGGCATCTTTGGTAGTACACTGCATTTAAATCCTGAAGATGTCCAGAACTGGCAAGCAAAGAACAAAGAGGGATGAACTAACTGATTAGTCTATATGCATTGCTTCCTTTATTCCTTGTTGAGGCAGTCATCTCTCAAACACAAGGCCATAGCTCTGTATACGAATTTAGAACATAATGTGAAGAGGCAAACCAGAAAACATGGCATTGCACCTGACCCAATGAATTATCTCAATTGACACTCTTGATGCATTTCTTAGAGAAACCAGTGGAAATAAAAAGCAGAATAGGCTCTGTTCTAATGGGGAAGCTAGGAACAGAAAGAAAAGACACTACAGGCAATTTTTAATGCTCTTTTTGAATGAGGAAGAGTATTAACAACCTATGAAGCAAGTCTCCGTAGCTGAGACTTTGTCCTTCTTTCTTATCTGTATGGCCCTGAGATTTGCAATGAGGCATTCTCTAGAGCTTGTATGTCACCAGGGTAATTAGAGACTTGCACAGTTCCTAATTGTTTTCCTAGAGAGGATGTTCTCAGTTTGTTTTCCCCATGCAATTTGGAAAAGAGTAGCAAAATAGAAACAGGAGTATTTAACACATTTATTAAAGCACATTGTTAAAGATTTGATGGAACCTTATTAGATAACCACTGAGCAAGCTAAAGAGAAAGGATATTTAATACATCTCCAGCACTTCCTAAATTAAATACAGCCTGAAAAAAAGGATTCAGAAACCTGTTCTCTTTCTGCTTGGGGAATTTACAGAGATACATGCCATTAACTCTAGTGGTAATTGCGCATCTGAATCCCTGGGGTTTATTTATGGAAGATGGGGAATTAAGGATTGACAACACTGGCATTGATAACTGGGAGAAAAGAGAAGTTAGCATTTTGGTCAAGTGACCACCTTGGGATCATTACTGAATGCCTGGAAGGACAAAGCAAATAGAATTTTAACTCCCCAGGAGCTGGGGAATGAGCAGAAAGTTTGGGACCACCTTCCTAGGTAAATTCAGTGTCTATGGTACACCGTGAGAGTTCATCTGGCCAGAAATCACATCTCCATTTCCTTTTGCAGTTCACACATACAAAATCAGCGTGTTCACTGGAGATATCTACGGTGCTGGAACAGATGCTAATGTTTTCCTAAATATCTATGGAGATCTTGGGGATACTGGAGAGCGGAAACTCAGCAAATCTGAAACAAACTTCAACAAGTTTGAAAGAGGACAGGTACAAACGCAATGGATTAATAACACTTGTTGTTTTGCAGTCTTTAACCTACAAAGTGCATGAATGTTCTGCAGGATGAATTTTCCTATGAGGGATAAATTGATTGATTCAATTTACTATGTTCATTACCCTTTAAAATACTTTGCATGGATTGTCAGCTGTTTAATACAACCGATAGGCACTGCAGCAAATGGGTCAGTGTTTCTGTGAAGTTGCTGATAGAGACCAATTTTAAGCTTGATCCTCACAAACTGCCCTGAATTTTTAATTGCAGGCTTGAGAGTACACAAAATTTAAGATCTGTCATTTCCCTAGCCTCTGTGCAACTGGTTTGCACATGTGTACTTTATATTAAAATTTACCTTAGAGCATGATGAATTAATGGATCCTAAATGGTGTCTGCTTTTGTCAAAATAACTCAATAAATGGTTTCTGGCAGTTGGTCCACAAATCATATTTACAGCCTCAAATGATGATGCTCAGATACAATGATGGCAAAGATTGTCCTATCCGGACAGTCTGTATAAATCTAAGTGCATTAGAAAAAATTGTTTTACTTATATATAAAAATCAGGATGTAAAATTCCAGGTATTCAATATTCTAGTTGTAAAAGTGATATTTTGTGCAGCTGCCCCCCTAGCAGAAGAGTGCCTCAAAAATCTCCCCTGCAGAACAGTTTTAATGCACCGAAATGCCTCTACAAACCTTGTAAAGCTTTTAATCATACCTGTTACAGAATTTAAGCACATATTGTGCAGTGCAGTCCCTGTTTGCTTTTGCTTGGTAGATGATCTGTTGAGAGCTCATTAACAGAAGCCGCTGCTGTTCAACACCCTGCAGGAGGACACGTTTACAATACAGGCTGTGGACCTTGGCATTTTGTACAAGATCAAGATTCGCCACGACAATAGCATGTTCAGTCCTGACTGGTTCCTGGAAAAAGTGGAGATCCTGGATGAGACCACAGAGGAATCGTTCGTGTTCCTCTGTGAACGCTGGCTCTCCAAAAAGAAAGAGGATAAAAAGATAGAGCGTACACTTTATGAACAGGTACGGTTACAGCTTAAAGCTGTGATCCCAACCTAATTACTACGAATAAAAGTAAAATGGTTGAATATCTGATTGAAGTCCATGGTAATGTGTTAAGGACCTTTGGTTTTTAGCTTGTCCAAATGGAATTTGTGGCTTTCAGACAAGCACGCAAAGCATGGCCACTCTCAGCCTGGTATCACTAGCTCTGTAGTTTGCAGTCTCAATAGAAAGATCAAGGTCTGTAAGTGAAACTATTCAGCTAGGAGTCAAAGTGCCTTGCTAATGTACAGTAGAGTATATTTCCCCACTGCTCTCCTTGCTGTGCCCATAAAGTGGACAACTTACACGTCCCACTGTTTGAAGTCCTCAAGTGAAAATACTGGGTCCTTCAACTTCATCCTTACAGGATGAGTTTATCATTTCAGCCCCTTCCACTGATGATAAATATGAAAAGTCTTCTGCTACCATTCAAAGCACCAAATGTCTTTTAGTGAAATGCCCTTTCTACTTGTGTATTCTCTATTGCTTTATCGGGCTAATATGGCTAATTGGAATTCAGGGCTCATGCACCAATTCAAATTAGCAAACAAGATTAATAGACCTCTCTTGCTTCTATACAGTGAGGCATAATAAAGCAGCTAATTATAAGTCCTCTTTATTTAAGAAGACCACTTTGCAAAATATAGTGACATTTTAATTGAAAGCTACAACTAAAATTATCAATGAAATTGCACCAGACTCATCCGGAATATAGCAGAATGGATGGGAGAAGAGTTACACCATGGATAAGTACTGCCATATGCCTCCTCATAAAACTGCAGCAGACAATGCTATGAATTCTTGTGGTCTTGCTTACCCTCTTGCTCATATTCCTTCATAATGAGGAAAAATGAATAACTTTTTTTAAATTATGTTACCATGTGGTAAGATGGCCACGTTCATTGGAAAGTGACGTACACATCTGCAATAACTGCTCTAACACAACTGATGTTTCAAATCATTCAGTTTTGTAGTACTCTACCTCTCAGAGTCTTTAACCTATGCTAGGTAATTTATTCTGACACCATAATCTGTGCCCTGATAAGCAAATCTGGCTCTGCTCCATCTGCCTGAATTTTCTCTGGTTACTGCTCACACAGGTAGCAGAAAAAGAACCACAACACGCCATTAAAGTCTATTAGGTCCTTTATATTTTCTTTTATTATAACACACATCCATAACGATCTGTCAAGGTTACAACAATAAGGTAAAAAAATGACCTGCAGTAAATTACAAGTCACATTTCTTTGAGCTATGCTGAGCAAAATGCTACCTGGGGAGCTACAGGGCTTTCTCGTCATGTTGTTTTTAGAGGTACATAGGAACAGCTGACAAAGTCGTGAGCACTGAACCACATTACCCTCCTCTCTAATTAGAGTTATGACGGTGAACAGAGAAGCCTGAGTGAGTCCTCTGTCAGCCTGTCGAGTCTGGATAGCAATGGAAACCCAAAGGAGAAAAAATCCCGCTTGGTCAAGTCAGCAGAAGAAGGATTGTGTGAGTGAGCAATGTGTTGGGCTGAACGCATGCATGTACTTTTGTCTTTCCCTCCTTGGGAAGAAGCATTTGTCCTGGGGAAGGGCCAGGAGAGGCAAAAACAGCAAATATCTGTTCTCCAAAATGCACGGTGCTTTGGTCTAGTATTAGATACAGAGGTTGGTGGCCCTGCCTGCGGCACGGGGTTTCGAGCTTGATGATCCCTTCCAACCCAAGTCATTCTATGGTTCTTCGATTCTATGATTCTTTGGACAGTGTGACCATATCATTAGGTAGGTGGTCATTCAAGGATACATGTCTTCTGTCTTGGTTGAGGTAAAATGTTCGAGGGACTTCCATAGGCAACTACAACACAAAATCATGTGCCTGAGATGCCTCAAGGTAGGTGAGTGCATCCACACCATCAGATGTGGAAATGCTCGTCATCATCTCCATAAGGTCTCTTCAGGAAAAAAAAAAGCCACTGATCTGAAGATTCTCACTCACTCTTCCTCCTCTTCCACCAATGACTTCATTGCATAAAGTACTTCCGAGCTGGGAGAAGGAACAGTGCCCTCTGAATAGAGGAGACTGACGGAGTGATGGGAGGAATTTATGTAAGTTTTGTGTAATTTTGTTTGAAGTATCCTTTAAAGTATGCAAAGGGAGGGCTAGAGGCAAGTCATGTTATCAACAGAAGAGTCTCCCTTGGATTATAAGAGGCTCTTTTCCGCATGATTCCTTAATATAGCTTTTGTTGCTGATATCAGCTCTTTTTTCCTCCTTTATCTCTTTGACCTACTCAAGACGGTGTTTCATGTAGCATATTAGATCTGAATTAACAAAGGAGGCTTTCAATATCTTGAGACTTTATTTGCTATGCTTAAGACATCTTTCTACCTCAGAATCAGGCTAGTAGTGCCTCATCACCAGGGTGTTTGTATAATAGGAATTTAAATGTGATTTGTTTTATAGCTCTGAAGTTTTTCTCCTTGCAACAGAGCTGCATCACAGTGCTGTTGGGTGGGGAGAAGAGTGGGATACAGAGAGCTGAGGAAGAGCACAGATAAGTTTCTGCTCTCAGAAAGCTAGCTTTCAGTGGGAAGGTTCAGAAGTATTTGTTATTTTCTAGAATGAGAATTGTCTTATAACTGGGCAGAGTAGGAGGGTCTGGAAATGTGATTGCTCCAAGACAGGGATTCCAGAAAATCTGGACTGAGATTTCTGCTGTAATAACTGATAGAATAGGTTGGTGGATCTAATGTGAAGCTTCATCACTAGGCTCTGCATCTCGAGGCAAAAACAAATCTGAATCTAAACGTATGTCTCTGGATTGCCTGAATTTGCCTGAAACTTCCACAGTGAGCCAAGTAGAAAATGATGTAGATTAGGTTCAGAGTTTAAGACTTGATTTTAAGTTTTATTCTGTGGACCAAAGTAACTCTGGCAAATGATTACTGCATCCCAGCTGATGCTCAGTAGCTTGTTGTGATGAGATATCTGGGCTGCACATCCCAAGTCTCCAAGCTGTGAAGCAGACAGAATGCTGCACATTGTTTAACCCAACTGTAATCCATGTGTCTTGAGGCAATTCTTTTGTAATCCCAAACTGTGCTCAAATGAAAAATAAGTGATTCTCATGTTCCTTCTGATATTACTTCTGTGGTAAGACAATGAATAACATCTGCTGTGCTGGCGTGCCATGTCATTTCACAAATAATGGGTAAAACATCAGCAGAGAACCTCCCATGAACAGAGCTGGGATAGTTCCCATCACCTCCATTGTGCCGGGGTGGTCCTTCTGCTCTGAGTCCTGGAGCTTGTCAGCACCTCTGTTCCTGATGCAGTGACACGGCCTCATTAAGGAAATGCATCTTGAAGGAATGTTGGATAAGATGGGCTGTGTGAGTCAGACAGCTGCTTCCTGAGCTGGAAAAAGAGCCAGCTGTTAATTAGTTGATTAAGGAAGTGGTGCTGGGAGTTGCTTGGGAAAGGGAGCGTCAGTTTGAGGAGCCCAGTTCTGACTCTCCCATACTCAAGATGGGTGATTACTTCTGAGGTGATGTGAGGATGGAGCATAGGAAAAGTCCTGTTGGTAGGGAAACTTCTTGAGCCTGGACTGGAGACACTGCCAGGGACAGTGTGCTACATCCCTCATGGAACACAGCCCCTTGCAAAGGAAACATGTGCCCTTGAGCAACCTAAGCTCTGCAGAGGAACTTTGGGACATAGGGAGCAAAGAGAGAAGGGCTGTGGGACCTGTGGTGGGCACCAGGCTCTTCTGTGATAGCTACGTTCCCCAGGCATTGCATTTTGTGCATTTGAAGAAGTAGGACTATGGAGTCCTAGAGAAAGGAGTCAACGGAGAAGGGACATAAACACGTTAGAGATCACTCACAGCTTTTGGAGGAAAGAACAGCAAGCGGTGTTTCCTGCTGCCTCATTGCTCCATGTTTCTGTATCCATTGTTTAAAACAGGACCTGATTATTTCTCATAGCCTTCAAATTTAATATAGGTATTTCCAGTACTTTGGCTCAGCAATGCAGCATCAGCTGGAAAAGCTGATCGTTCTGTGAAGTTTGTTGAACAGAGGAACACAGGATAAAACAGTATAAAGGAAGAAACATTTTGAAGCTGATCTAAACAGGACCCCCTGACATATTCTCATGAAATTGGTGGATTAAGAACTGGTTGGATGTTCGCAGCCAAAGGACTGTGATCAATGGTTCTATGTCAGGGTGGAGGCTGGTCACGAGTGGTGTCCCCCAAGTCTCGGTCTTGGGACTGGTGCTCTTCAGCATCTTTATCAGTGACATAGACGATGGAATCGAGTGCACCCTCAGCAAGTTTGCAGATGACACCAAGCTGAGCAGTGTAGTCAATCCATGGAGGGAAGGGAAGCCATCCGGAGGGACACGGACAGCCTGGAGAAGTGGGCCCACGAGAACCTAATGAGGTTCAACAAGGCCAAATGCAGGGTGCTGCACTTGGGCTGGGGCAATCCCAGGTATTTACACAAACTGGGGAAAGAACTCCTTGAGAGCAGCCCTGCAGAGAGGAACTTGGGGGTCCTGGTGGACGAGAAGCTGGACATGAGCCAGCAGTGTGCGCTGGCAGCCCGGAAGGCCAACTGTGTTCTGGACTGCATTGAAAGAAGAGTGGGCAGCAGGGAGAGGGAGGGGATTGTCCCCCTCTACTCAGCTCTTATGAGGCCCTATCTGCAGTACTGCGTCCAGGCCTGGGGCTCCCAGTACAAGAAAGACATGGAGCTCTTGGAACAAGTTCAGAGGAGGCCACCAAGATGATCAGAGGGCTGGAGCACCTCTCCTATGAAGAAAGGTTGAGGGAAATGGGCTTGGTTAGTTTGGAGAAGAGAAGGCTTCGGGGAGACCTCATTGTGGCCTTCCAATACTTGAAGGGAGCGTATAAACAGGAGGGGGAACGATTGTTCACGGGGGTGGATAGCAATAGGACAAGGGGGAATGGTTTTAAACTGAGACAGGGGAGGTTTAGGTTAGATATTAGGAGGAAGTTTTTCACACAGAGGGTGGTGATGCACTGGAACATGTTGCCCAAGGAGGTTGTGGATGCCCCGTCCCTGCAGACATTCAGTGCCAGGCTGGACGTGGCTCTGGGCAGCCTGGTCTAGTGGTTGGTGACCCTGCACTCAGCAGGGGGCTGAAACTCGATGATCTTTGAGGTCCTTTTCAACCCATCGCTTAAACCTTTTCTGCTCCAGTGGTTACTTTGTGAAGAATGCATCAACAGATCATTATGCTGATGTGCACACTGAAATGTAAATTATACCATAAAATGGAGAATGAATTTTGCCTAATCATCAGTTCATTTTGTGCTGGTGCACAGATGCCTCAAATTGGGGCCGAGTGAATCTCTTTGGGCTCTGCTCAGCCCAGAAGTAAGTACAGATTTGCTTTGCCTGAGTTTGTGCCTTCCCTCGTATTGCGCACATTCTGAACTTGCAGTAAGTTTCTAGAACAACCTCCACCCAAAAATATTTTTAGTTTTCATAAAGCAAAGTTAGATGTAAATCACAGACAATCTGAAAGCCAACCAAGCCTGAGTGAAGGCTTATGAACCCTCATTAAAAACGAAGAAGTGATGATGAGCCAGGCTGAGCTTTGAGTCTGCAGCAGTGCAAGTTTAAGAGCTCAGAGTCTTTTCAGAACGGCTTGGAGAGCCTTGCACAAATGTTCTGAGAAATCAAACAAGCATCCAGCATCTCATTCTGCACCATCCGCTTGGCCTACCCAAATGAGCTTTTGGAAAGCACTTGAAAAGCCGTCTGGCACTTCCTCCCTTTTAGCAGACGAACTAACATTTTTGAAAACAACAGAAGTGGGGGAGAAAAAAAAGAAGGAAAAAAACAAAAGTCCCAAACTTTGGCCTGGAGGTTTTTCCTTTAATCAATATTATTATGCAATGCATAAAATTATGGGCTGAACTGCCTTTAATACAAAGAGTGTGGCTGCATTTGCAAAGGGATCGTGAAACCCTGAGCTGCCCCCTAGATCACAGCTCTCCTTGAACAAAGCAGACAAGAGAACATTTGCAGCTGGACTGGGACAGTCAGGCAGGGATGGTTTACCTTGGAGTCAGCACAGATTTATTTGCCTTTATTGAATGGTGAGCTTGAGATCACTGTGGTCTGATAGACTACTGAAGATTTAGGTGCTTGGACTCATCTTCAGGAAGATCTCTCTGTGTAAATAAGATTTCAAGTCTTTTGCTGTTCTGACTCCTATCTGACACCTATCAGGGAGAAACCTGGATGGTGCTATGCCAATATAACCTCCTTGGAGCCAGCAGGACTGTCTGGGGAATGTAACCCTTGCAGCATTCAGTCTGAAATATGTATGTGAATGGAGTTTTCCACATCAGCTTGTAGCCCCATACAGCATGGTGTTGTACCTAATGAATTCAGAGCGATGTGAACCTCTTCAGCATGCCGAACTACCTTCTTTTGTAGGATGAAATCTCACGTGCGTGTGTATGTGTGTGGTGTTTCTGATGATTAAACCTCAGTTTAATCCCGCAGTAATCCCGTACCATATCACCGTCACGACGGGCACAGAGTACGACTCCAGCACTGACAGCCGAGTGTTCATCATCATCATGGGTCCTCAGAAAGTGCGGACAGAGAGACTGTGGCTGGATCTCCCAGAAGGAAAAGATGAGTTCGCAGACGGCTCTGTGGAGAAATTCTCTGTTTGGGGCCTGGATGTTGGGGAGATCAAAAAAGTGGAGGTAATTTGTGACCGCAGTGCAGGCATGGGGGGCACCTGGAACTCATGGCCGAGGAAATAAACGGGTTCCTGTGGCACTTAGTGAGGGAGGGGCACTGGGGTCTGAAATGAATGTAGCTGGGGATGTGCTAATGAGATTACATGTGCGTCCAGCCCTGAAAATAAGGATCCTTATGTCTGGCAAAACTGAAATCCTCAGGAGGCAGAAGATTATGTTGAAATATGGGGAAGCTGTAGCGTGTCACAGTTTTGTCCCGTCTCTGGCACTGTTTTTTCTTAGTCAGGCCTTGTTATTGACAGCTGCAGTGCAGGTTCCCAGGATGCATCCTTCCGTCAGTCTTTTTCTCACTTAATTCCTACAGCACTTCCAGTTGGGTTTCATAAATTGCCTGCAGTGAGAAACACATCTTGTATAATTTCCCAGCTAAACATGAAAATTGTTTTCAAAGCTTGGAGGACCCAGGCTTAGAGAAGAAAATTAATCATTGCTCGTAAGTAACGTGCACAAATGGATATCAGTGCAGGAGCCATCCTTTCTGCTGTGGCTCAGGGAGACAGAATTTGCATAGACTCTCCATCACTGAGCCTAAACCTCACATGAATCTTCCAGAGAGTGGCTGTGTATCATTCATGTTTTGTATGGCAGATCCATCTCCTGAACACCTGCTCCAGCCCCTGAGTGCTGAAACGTAGAGCATCAGAAGATGTCATGAGCCTATTTGTTTTATTTTATTTTATTTTATTTTATTTTATTTTATTTTATTTTATTTTATTTTATTTTATTTTATTTTATTTATTTTCTCTTTATACCATGCCCTGAGTTGTAATAAACATCCCTTTTGGTGTGTGTGCTTGTGTATTCAAAAAGAGAAGAGTGAAAGAGATATAAAGAGAGAAATCCCAATTAAAAATCTTTGCAGTTGCACATCCCGTTGCAGTAGCTGATAGATTGAAGCAATCCCATTTGTATTGGTTCAGGCAGTGGATTCTGGCACGTTGAGAAATGCCCATGCTAGTTTTGAGTTCATTATCAAGACATTTTCTTAATTCACTCCAAGTGCATGGTTATTATGGGTGTTAAAGGCATTTTCCGTCTGGCCATCTCTCATTCAAACTTGGAAGGAGAAGCAAGTTTAGAAATTCTTGTTTTCTAGACTGCATGCATGTGGAAGCAGCCTGGTCAGCCCAGCTCAGACAGGCAGCAAAAAGCTACATAATCTCTCAGTGTCAGAGATGGGAGAGAGCTGTCTGGGGAAGAGGATATGCTTGTAAGCAGATAGTGAGTGGGGAGGAAGGGACAGAGGGTAGAAGAGAGTAGCAGACACTTGGAAATAGAGGAAAGCAAGGGAAGAGAAATAATTTCACAAGTGTTATAAATGGGAAAGAAGAGAAAATGTTGCAAATGAAAAGCAGAGTTAGTAAAACAAATGACATTGCTTTGAAGAGGGATAGTACTCTTCTGCACCCTTTCGCTGCTAATCTCCTTGATTCCACCCGTCTGCTGCCTTGCCTCTGTTTTGTTTTTCCCTTTTAGTCTGTAACTCCCAGGCTTGTGGCTGGAGGTCGCCTGCACCTGGTTGTGTGCCTTCCTTCCTGCAGTCCCCTGTGGTTGGAAGGACTCTTGTTCACCCACGTCCCAGCGATGGCATCTAAGTGCCAGTAGACCTCGGTTGCCATGGAGCTAGCCCATATTTTCCTCCTAGAAAATTGCAGTGTTTGGGGCCATTGCAGAAAATTGCTAGTTATCTGCTTGGGGAGAGTGAGGAAAAATTCATTCTCAGTTTTGGCATTTGGCTGCTTCTGGAAGACGGCAAGAGGTTCTGCATGTGTTACCATGTGCAAATAGCTTAGCAGGGGGATTTCTTTTCCAGAAGCCCTCTGTATAACCCAGGCAACAGACTGCAGGGTTTAGTAGGATTGTAAGATATGCAGCACGATGCCACTTTTAGACTGGCATTATTCTCCTGCAGCAAACATACTATTGTGAAAGCAGAAGCAGTGGAACATGAACCAATCTGAAAGGGTCCAATTTGTACCTGTCTTGTAAGTTTACAGTTTATAGCAAATAATTTTAGCAAATAATATTTGCTACTGCTATACTTTAATAGACATGCTGACGTGAAAGTGCGTAATAGGAATTATTGGGTACACATACTTCACAGTGTGTTCTTAGAATCAGTATTAGTATTTCTTCTTTTGATGAACAAAAGCTTCTTTCTGCCTAGATTGCTGCTGCTGCAGAGATGTGCGTTCTAAGAAGTCCTGCACTGACCTGCGTATTTTTAAACCAGTCCTGGTTTAAAGGCACACAGTAAAGCCAAGGAGATAGAAATGTTACAAGTCCAGTTCCTCACTGAATACAGGCCTGGTCCTGGAAGACCACAAAGTCTTCCTAACATTCTCAACACCTTCCAGAACTAGCAGGAAAACCCATATTTTGGCACTTTTCCCTTCTATCTACCTTCATATTATCTTTCCCTGGTTGTGTTTGTGTGCTGCTCGGTGTAAATGGTGCCTTAGTCGTGGTGGTGTGAAGTACCCATCAGTTCCCCAGACACACCAGGAATGAATTAAAAAGATTTTCAAAGCAGACCATGGATCTGCCTGCCACTGAAATGCTCTCTCTCCAACTTGTTCAAACATCTCAGCCCAAACAAATTGTCTTGATATTGGTATGTACGTCCAGTCTACACTGCTGGTGGACATGGCTTCAGATCACTCACTTCATTGGCATGGCCAATATAAAGCGTTGCTTGGAACTGAAAGATGGTCTCAGCCATTTATTCTTATCAGATTAAAATACAAATTCAGAAATGAGCTGATCAACTCTAGTGCTCTGCTCTACAAATCCAGCCATAAGGATGACTTGGCACTGAATGAATTTGTTCCAGACTTTACGAAATTATTCTTGGGGACCATGGAAATTTGCCTGCATGCAAGTTCTCCAGGGCACCGAGAGTCCAGGATACCTTGTTCTGCCCCATCACTGATACCAAAGGGAGTTAAGTGTTGCTGTGAAAATATGGGGCTTAGCCGTGCCTTGGAATGATGTGTGAGGAGATGGCTGTAATTAAGCTCAAAGAGCAGCAGATTTTAGTGATCTCTTCCTTCCAGCCAAACCATTGATGTGAACCTTCCTCACCACCTCACCCACACCATTCTGCAACAGGTATGAAGAGGTGTTGCCCGGATCTCAGAGCAGTGGGTGTGGAAAAGGGCCGCCATGCTGGCAGAGAGGGAATGGGAAAGTGCTATATTCCCATTCACCTCACACCCCTGGAATCTGAGAATTAATGAGTCCATTGTATACTTGAAATTTCCCTGGTGGTTAACTCTAATTTTCTGCAGCTGCATAGGCATTAGTATAGTAATAATGCTCCTAATAGCAGTGATAGCTGAGATGGATAAAAAAGATTACTTGTTTTGGGGCAAAAAAAGATATGATAGATACATTACCCTAGATGAACTTGTTATTAAAAACTGTTTCCTGAGCAACCCTAAGTATCGTAATATTTTCTTTTAATGAAAACTGAAGACCTCATTTTCCCAGTAATGTTATCAACAACAATTTCTCTGAAAATAATGAGCTGTAGGTAGGTCTTTTATCCAACCTTTCATGAACAGATAGTTCATTGGAGTGATTGAAAGAATTTCTTACAGCAACTAAGATAGATAATCGCCCCTGTAAGTCTGCATGGAAGTTAAGATGAATTTCCTGCATCCTGAAAGAGGGACACGTGCAGGTCCTTGTGAAGCTCCTGCCACTCTTGTGTGCTTTCCTGTTCTTCAGGATGGGATGGACTGCTCTAACACATGGAGGAGGTGGTCTTTGAAAATCAACTAGCTACAGATATAAGCTCCATCTGTTGGCTCCTCTATACAAACACAGAGCTTATACAATTTAAGGAAATAAAAGCAGCCTGATACACATACTTAACTTAAGGAGCTATGGATTTGTGAGGCAAGAAGTGCTTGAATAATACATGTAGGTGTTTCCCTAGATGCATTTTTCATCTTGGCTATGAAGCTTTGGATTGTCACTTTTAAGTGTTGCTACAGCAACTGAAGGGTTTGGAAAGATGGAGAAATGTGTCTCCAGAGGTTAGCAGCGGGTTGACCACTGTCATTGACCACTGTCAATGGGGCAGAAGTAGTAAGAGGGTGGGTGTTTTTGTGTAGGTCAGTGCATTCCACCTACTTCACTGCCTCTTTGCTTACATTTGGGGATATCATCATCCTGCCTTCCTTCATGAGAGGCAGCAGGTGACCCAAGGTTCCCTGCCCAAATCAGCTACCATGCACATCGCTGTGTTGCCTGTTGAGCAGAAATGGCACAAATGGTTTCACAGCTCATCTGTTCCACTGGGGAAGTGGTTTGTGAGAAAGTGTACACAGTCAGCGCTCATCAGTGACCAAAGATAGCAATTCACACCTCTCCTCTAAGAAATTCCTGTTAACCAGCATGTGTTTTCTCTGTGACTCTCGTAGGTGGGACATGACGGTGCCACCCCTGAGAGTTGCTGGCTGGTGGAAGAGCTCACCATCGTTGTGCCCACCAAAGGTGTCATGTACAACTTTGTCTGTAAATGCTGGCTGGCCAGAGACAAAGGCGATGGTCTCACCTCACGAATCCTCAACATCCTGGATGCAGACTGTGTCAACGTGGGCATCAAGGTAAGACCTCGGCTCGTCCTGTACCTACAACATGGAGCTGAGCTGATATAGGTCATGTGCCAGCAGTTCTCATGCTTTGATTTCTCCTTGTGGTTTGAGATTTTTTTTGAAGAGAGAGGTATTTTAATCTCTGCATCCTGTGACTACACATCCGCTATTCTAACCTGGAGTTGGGAAACATGAATTTGGTTAGAAATTAATAATCATCGGAAGTTGTTGGAACATGAAGGCATTTATAAGTTTGATCTTTGAAATGATTAACAGATTAAAGTTGAACAAGCAATGTAAAAAATATACAGTTCTTCCATTCAAACGTATGAAATTTGATATGAGGCGTGCTGTGCCGTATTTCAACCAAGCACAAAAAAAAAAGCTGAGAAAGCGGAGCTATGTTGAATTTCAAGATAAGATTTATAATAGAAATGTCTATCTGAATGGACAGGACAATAATGCTCTAATTAATACCTGTCTGGCTATTTTGAATACCTATAGTTATGTTTCTTTGTACACTGAGGTTACGCTTTCGAAGGACATTAATTTTTCTTTGTGCTGCTCTTGATCCCCAAGCTAAATATTTTCTCCTGAAATAGTTTGTTCCCCAGACACACAGAAGTGTGCAAACATTTTTAACAACTGCAAGGAATTTAACAAATCAGAGCAGGTTTCAGTGGTAGAAATTCCCTAAGAGGGAAATAAACTCCTTCAGATGAATGCTAAGGTTAAAACCTGATTGCTTTAAAACTTCGCTTCGGTTGTTTAACCTCCTGGATAAAGTCTGAAAACTCCAGTCAGTGATCTGATGATTTGCCTGTAGATTGAGATGGATGCTAATGAGGATTTTTCTTCGGTCTTCCTTTAAAAGCACAGTGCTGAATATTTATTTTCATAAGCATGCCACAGATAGACACATCTAACTAACATTTTTTTCTGTGATGTTGGGCCAGAAACTTGCTGAAAGGTTTGAAGGAAATCAGGAGAGATGTTTGAGATATGAAATCAGAAGTGCACATCTGACTTTCTGATCAGTCTCCTAGTTGAGGGGATTTGGGACTGTTCCTTCATAAATAGATGTAGTTTGAAATTGAGTTACTTGAGTTACTTCTTTTTTTTCTTCTTTTTTTCTTCTTTAATAGAGTTCAAAGAAGACTAATACTTTTAATAGCTTCAGGAAGTTCATGCTGTTTTATTTTGCTTTTGCTTGACTCTTGTACAGCCATATGTACCCATTTCAATTTAATTTTCTTCTTGGCTTGATATTTCCTCTTGTTTTAAATGGAGTACTTGCCTTCCCAAGTATAGAGGAAATAGTTAGTATCCATCACAGTCATTAAAAGCCTCTAACGTACTTGTAAAAGAGTTTTTCTTCTCCCACTTATAGCAAATAAGATGCTCTACTATGATTTAAACGTGTGGATGAATAAAAGATAGACAAGCTGCCGAATGAACATAAAAAATAAATTTTTCCATGATATTATTCCTTTGCATTATTGATTTACGCGGCATCTAAAATTCAGGCCAGTAAAACAAGCGAAACAGAACACCATCTGAAATATGTTCTGTTGGGGCTATTTTATTTTATTCTTTCTCCCCTTAAATCTAGAGGTCTTGTTACCACAGGTACAGTCCTGGAAGCATCTAAGTGGCCCAGAAGTCTTAAAGCCACTGACAGCCACTGGGACTTGCATGCTTTTGAAATGTTTTATTCTGAATCTTATTATTCACGTGCGAGGAGAAAAGAACAAAGTTAGGCTTACAAGGTGAAAATGATGCAGAGTAGCTTTCACAAATTGGCGTACCTTTAAAGTAGGAGATCTGGGAACACTCGGTTGGATGCAGCTCTGTGTGCCTCCTTGGGAAATAGGGGAGCTGCCTCTTTCTGTTGTACCAAGTGTTTAGATGTATACACTTTAACATGGTTAACCATGTTGGATGAAATGCTGCCCAGATGGACACCAAGCACTTGGGGAAACATTTTGCTGTTGACCCCCACTGTGCTCCAAGCACGTGCTTCTCATATCAGTTGTCCCTCCCTCTTGGAGTGCATGTAGGCTGAGAAAATCTGCCCCTCAAAATCCCAGATTATGCAAAGAGGAAGGTCCTGTAATAAATGTAATTCTCTGACTTTTACCTCCAAAAACAGTAGTATGGAGGAAATCCCAGAAACCATGTTGTAACCATTTCTTACAAAGAAGCAAAGCCTGTCTAGCCTTTTGCCCAGGGTTTTGAGTGGGTCAGGGACAGCTGTTTGAATGAGATGTCATTGTTTGCAACCCTCCCCAGATCCTCTACGAAGTCACAGTTGTGACTGGAGACATCGAAAGCGGTGGTACCGATGCTGGTATTTTCATGACTGTCTTTGGATCCAATGGGAACACTGAGGAGATGCAGCTGGAAAAAAATGGAGATAGGTATGGTAACTTTGTCAGTTTTGTTGCTTAGCAGTGGAGTGATCACATATTCTAGTATCAAGTCAAGATGTACTTGAAGCTTTGATCATGCTCCTTCTGAAGCTCATTGATTTTATTGGTCTTGAACTTGGGAGTGTTTTAAGTGTTACTGTTATGTATTTAGCAGAGTGGAGGAAAGATGCACGCTGTATACCTAGGGAAATAATCCTGTAGGCTTTTGTAGGAGTATTTTTTAACCAGTTCCTCAGCAGCTTTAAGAGAGAAACATTGCAAGCAGAAAGATGAGTGGTGAAGTCCTTCATCAACCCCAAGAGAAGCTGTGCATGTTTCAGGAAAACCACGGGTGCAATTTCTGTAGAATGAATCTTTTATGCAGAGTAAGTAACTTAATCTAGACATTACAGAATGGCTGTGATGAAAACCATTAGTAACTGTGAAATGAAGGAAAGACAAACCAACATGCCTGTGCCTGCCTTGTGAAGGTACTGACTCTGATCCATCTGCTCCTCCTTTCTTAGCTGGCCAGATGTGAGACAGCTTGCATCCTAAAGCAGCACAAGGGCTGCCAGAGTCTGGGCTATGGGGCTATGGAGCTTCTTGGCTTTGGATCCGTGCCATGCTGCTGCAACCACTCCATTTTGGAACCAGAGCTGCCTCGTCTGCAGCTGGCATGAAGGGGACATGTGATGGCATCTGTCTGGGCAGATATGGCCTTAGTGTGCAGAGAGATGGAAACAGGATGTGAGGTGCATGGAGTGCCACACTGCGCACTCTGATTTTGCTGAAGAGGTGAAATCTCATGTTTTCTGAGGCACAAACAGCTAACAAATGCTGTAACCCAAGTTTGACGCCAGCACTTCTGCAAGCCAAAAATCCCACATGCTACCCATCAATTTCCTAGAGCTTTCCTGTTCCTGACGCCTCCCGCAGCACAGAAAGCTTTGGCATGCTCAAAGATGAGCATGACACTAACCACCTTTTAGAGGCAGGCTTCGTTACGCTTAAGTTTAATTAGCAGATGACCTCTGAGCTTGATGTTCTCAACAAAGCAGAGTGTCAGGAGCACCGGAGCCTTTGGCCACATGGTTTGAGCCCAGCTTGCTGAGAGGTGACACTGGACTCTCCCCAGCCTCCGAGCAATGCATCTCCTCCATTACAGCCTTGGGTACCATGCACTGTGTAATTGAGGATAAGGCTCAAAGCACAGAGGTGTTTGCTGAGGGGATGTCATAGCAGAGCGGGTGTCTGGGCAAACGTGTTCATCTAGGCTTGAATCCTTTGTGTGTTTAGCTAGCAACAAGCCTTGTTTGCTCTGAGAGCAATGCAGCAGTGGCGCTGCTGATGGAAATCTCTGTGAGAAGCACAGCTGAGGCAAGCAGGCAGCCGGAGCTCTTGCTCCCCTACCAGAGACATCCAACACATAGGGCAGTGCACCTGGTTAGCAGCGTGTCCCAGAACCAGTAACATCCCCTTCCAAGACCCGGGGAAATCCCATGCTCATCTATCTGCCATTCTTTTAAACCCAGTATTCAGTTCTAATAGGTGGGAAAATAAACTGTGACTGCTCATTCTTAGAAGCAAAGCTGAGTTCACATCAGGGTCCATCAGCCAAAGCTCTCCAAAGGCACTGAGGCAGCTGCAGTCCCTCCAGAGAAGAAGTGCAGTTTTGCTCCTCGTGGCCAAGCAAGCAACATCCATAAACTGCATGGCCTGTAAAAAACATCAGATTTGTCTATATGAGTGGAGTGGTTAAACTCAACTATAAGGATATGGAAACTCAGTAAAGGAGTGCCACACAGTTTGTGAGGTGTTATTGCCCGGAATATCTTCTACCAGAATAAGACCTACAAAAGATGAAACTCTTGGTATAGAGAAGAAGGACACGCAAAAAACAGCAATTACTATGTTAATATTCCCAGCATATAGACATGTGCTGTTCTGTAGGGAGGTACTGGTTCACCTCTTACCAAATGGGTCAAAGGCACTTCATCTTCACGGGAACCATCCAGTGCCAATTCACTCACAGCAGCTTAGTGCATTATGAAGAGCTGTCTGCCTAACCTGTCACAGATTTAAGGCAATTTTAGCTACATTACTGTTATTGCCAAGACCTCTGGGCAATAGAAATATTTATAAGTGCGGACATGGTAGGAAAGCTTAATGAAATCCCTCAGATAAATGCTTCGGTGTCCTAGAAAAGGCAAGGTGCCAGACAGTTCCTCTCAGCACTTCTTTCCTTCTCAATTTTATTTTTGGGGGGCGAGTTCTGTTCACATTCGTATAAACTTGGGATTGAAAAGTGCTTTTGGGTTACCTGCTGTGTCCCTTTAGAAATTGTTTCCACGTCGTATAATGACTTCTTGGAAGTAACAGGTGAGTATCAGCCTTGCGGGAAGTTTCTTTTTGCAGCTTTCTAAGTAACAGTGATTGCAGGACCACGGGATAATTCAGGTTGGAAGGGTCACACCTTTTTTCTGGCACAGAAATAGGAATCAATCCAATCCAGGCACAAAAGCCCATTCTCTTTCGCACGATGAAACAAGCTGTCCTGGTATCCAGTACCACACAAAGACAAAGAACAGAGAGGGGAGTTTTTTTCAAGAGCTAACACCGCCCTTAATAACTGTGAACTGGGACCAGAACACCCTGTCCAAATGCCTCTGGGAGTGGAGGGGAAGCAGTGCTGGATGAAAACTGAGAGGCTCGAGCCAAGCCCTGTTGCTAACATCTGCAGCCATGCGGCTCAGATAATGGTGTGAGGATAATCACATTCATGCTGCAGGGTGTAATCTGAGCAGGGGTTGGTAAAAGAATGTTTTTCCTTTATGCTTTGGCACTATACAGCCGTAGGTGGCTGAGTACAGTGCCAGGGATGAGATAGCATCATTATGGCTTATCTGTTTTATGGTAGTGCCCACAGCTTGCAGAGCTCTCTCCAGATCTCTCAGAAGAGTCAGGTCCCACCTTGTTGCTTGCTCACGAGGGGATTTTTTTTTGCAAATGAGGAACTCAGCACAACTCAACAAGTGGCTGTGTTGGTGCTGGACAGATCCCTGCACGTGGCTGCCCTTCTCCTAGCTGGGGCTGTGTTTCCATCCCCATGCCTGCAGCCTGCAGCTGGTCTGCCAGAGTATTTGGGGCAAAGCTGGCAGATTCACTTATGCTAAACAGAATACTATTGAGCCTGAAGCAGCACAGGCACTGGAACAAGGGTTTCTTCCTGGCACCATTGATGTTATGAGGGAGGTAAGGTAGTGGCAGTCCTGGCCAGTGTGATATCTTCTTCAGGGAGCATATGTTAGCTGCTTTCCCCCTTTTCCTTCTTTCTGCTGATTGCTGTGGATGAGCAGTTCCCACACCTCCTGGTGCCTGTATACAGCAGCCAAGCATAGGGTAAGATGTTTGAAGTAGCATAATAAAATCCCGCCTCAGTTCTTGGCAAAGATGAGGCTGGCTTGCAAATCCAAATTCAGGAGGGATGTGTGGGATGGTCAGCTTGGTCCCCTCTCTAACACCATTTGTCTTCAGTTACTAGATGTGGGCTTTGGGCTGGCTAGCAATCACGTGGCTGTATTTAGCTGAGCTGCAGTTACTGCCTACCACCACAGCAAATGCAAAGTTATGTGATGCATCTTAGCAAAAGAAGATTAATCACAATTGCTTTGCCTTCCATTAGGGACGGGCTAAGGGCAAGCATGTGGGCAGCTGCCAGGGGGAAGGTGATGTGCAGAAACCTGATTGCTCTGGTTGCACATAGAATGGTAATGCACGGTGCAGGCTGCCTGGAACTTCTACAGGTACCTCATACGGGCTTGATTTTCCAGGGGAGGAGGAATCTCTGTCAAATCTGGGCCAGGATAGCTTGCCAAAAACACGGTAGCTGGTGATCACAGGGCAGGAGAGCTCAAGTCTCATAAAATGCACTCATAAACTTTTAACACGAGGCTTTTGGCAAAGCACGAGCTGCAGCACACGCAGAGGATCAGGTGTGTGATGACGTGGTGAGGCAGCAGGACACCGCCTTGGTCTTCCAATCCCTCCAGATTTGAGCGAGGCCAAGAGGACAGCTTCATCATGGAAATCGCCGATATCGCGCCCCTGAGGAAGATGAGGATCAGGACAGATGCGAAGGGGACGCGTCCAGACTGGTTCCTGGAGAGGGTAATGTGCTTTTCGTCATGCGTTGCTGTGCATCCTGCTTGTGTTAAGCCTCCTTGTGCTTGAGGAAGAGGAGAAAGGCTGTGAGCACTTGTCCACATAATTCATCCTTTCAGGCACGGCCTCATCTCCCTGCCTTTCCCTTTATCTAGCATGCAGGCAGATTTCTTTCTTTTCCTTTTAGTACAAGGAAAGTGTCATTTTCTTCCTGAGTTTTGAATACAGCGTGTAAAATGGCTCCAGCCACTTCTGTTGATTGTATTTTTCCCTGGTGTCATATCCTGCTAAAAAGCACGATACTTGCCTTAATCTTCCCTACCCAGCCACGAGCTCCATGCAAACAGCACTTTCGTTTGGGTGCACAGTGTAGTTTCTTTGTTACGGGCCTGATAATTGTATTTCTAAGATAGAGATAGAGTGGCATGCCAATTCCCCACCATCAGATGTCACTGAGGGAGGAGGGCTGCTCTGCCAAGCTTATTTAGCATGCTGTTTCTGGAGGAGATATCCTGCTGGATTTCTATAACTAAACTTCTCAATAAGAATAGGGAAAGACCCAGTGGCTCAACCCGTGACCTCAGCTCCTTTATCCTTTTGACTAGTCTGAAGCTATCCTTCATTTTCCCATAAATAATGTGTTTCTAAACACTGATCCTAGGAGGCCACTAGTTTCCAGTCCAGCGATGAACCACTGTTCACCTACCATGGTCTACAAAGCTTCACTCCAGTGCGCTACTTTCTTATACTTCTAACTTTTTTCATAGCAGCTTTCCAAAGCATTAGACCTTCAGCATATGTCTTCCAAATAGATGCCACAGATGCACAATTTTTCTCCCTGTGCCTGAGGAATAACTCAGTCTGTTCTCTGCTTTGATTCAGTCATCGTGGTCAATCTCTCTTCGCCACTTCCCCTGAAACTTCCCCTGAGTTTTATAGATTGTATTCATATAAAATGAAATCATGTAAAGCTTATTCATGCAGACACATTCCAGACCTCACAGCCATGAATCAGCAGTAGCTCAAAGGCAAGGACAGCACTGCCAGTGCAGGTAGCACATCCCCGTGTTCCTCTCACCACCTTCATCCAAGCCATTCTAGCACTCAGCCTGCTGGACCGTCCCACCCACAGCAAGGCTTTCAGAGAGATGTGGACAAAAGGGGCTCTCACTTGGACACAGCTGATGGATTTATTGCCCTCGTGGCTGTGCAGAAGCAACAGGTGGACCATGTATGCAACTTTGTGGGAAACACCTTTTAAAGGCTTCGAAAGCTGTACCCATAGTTCCTGTTTTTCCTAGAGAAATAGAGGATCTCCTAGTGATGCGTATATCCACATCCATAGTGATATGCAGAGAACTTTATTTGTTAGTTTTCATTCCCACCTTCCCTTCAAAGGTAAACACGACATTTGCATTGCAGGCAGTGGAGCTGGGACGGGAGTGCTCCGGCGGAGGAGAGGAAGGATTTGTGTTCTCTGATTTGTATTCCAGCCTTGAAAACTTATGTCGCTTGGTGTGACATGAAAACTGATCTGAGCCCATTTCCATTTCTGTCAAAAGTGCATATTAAAGCTGCATAATGAAATACTTGTGGGGGTAGTGCTAAACTCTCAGACAGATGGTTCACAGTTAGTGCTAACTAGCACAATGAAATGAGAAGCTAGATTAAGCCATCAACCCCCTAATTAACCATTTGTTGCTCCATTTATTTACAAAATATTCTCCGTTTTCTTGTTCTATTAAAATAACAATGAATGATCTTTTCAATTCTCTTTAGTCTTTTTGCACACTGTTTGCTGCCCATAACTTATACTGCTTTTAGTTTACCAGAAATTCAAGTGCATAAATACCAATTAAAATGCATCAGTTATCAATGATGTTGCACACTGCCGAAAGATTCAATTTACAAGAAGGGAGCAGACTTTTTTTTTTCTATCTAGATTAAATACATTGATATTTCATTCAGAATTGCAGTAAAGCAACAGACTTGGAGCCAAAGACTCAAACGGCACCAGAAGTGGAAATAAGATTTCAGTGCTGGTGCTTAACGACGAGAGGGAACAAAATTTGATCAGTGATGTGTTGGGGTAGAGTGAATATTATTGCTTATTCTATTATTGCTATTGCTAGGTGTATCTGTCCACCCCTGTACAGTATTTTATAGATGTGGTACCCCACTTTGCAAGCAGAAAACCCACTTGTCCAAATGTGGTTGAATTCAACCCAAAAGTTTGAATCCTACAGAGCTGGTTCCCCAGGAATTTTAATGCAATGCAATTCATGCTGTCAAAGCCAGGGAGATAAGAAGCTGCCTTAATGAAACTTTAATTGCGTTGAATTCAAACAAATAATCCTGGATATGGGACTTTGTCTTTATCCTTTTTCCTTTATATGAAGGAGCTTAAGAGAATTTGAGACAATGCATAATAGCTGAAGATGATTGTCACTCTTTGCCACAGAGCATTTTGTTTTACAGTTAGAAGACCCTGTTTTTAAATGAAACTAATGACATGCAACAAAACCATAAAAAAGTGTGGCTGAGTCTTTAGAGATGAAATCAAGAATGTACTTGTATTGGCGTTAGTAGGGTGTGAACCCCTGGGGAGCTTGTTTGATACTGCAGCTTGGAGAAGGCTGTCTGGAGGTAAATCAGATGAATGGACACGTCAGACCTTCCTGTTGCAGCTGTAGATGTCCCTGTATACTGCAGCTGTTTTGGACCAGATGACATGTAATGGTCCCTTCCAACTCAAACCATACTGTGATTCCACGATGTACAGCACACTATTAATTTCGAGCTCCTGTCTTGAAGTTCCTGGCAGCTACAATATTTGCTCAGCTACAAAGAAAATTATCAACGTCTTATTCTTAAATACGGCTCCCACCTTTTCTTTTCATTTTTATAGCCATTCCACAGCCCATTGAAAAACCATGTATAATTAGTGATAATATTTTGCCTTAAAAGCATGCAGGATGTCCATGGTGAGTTTAGGTATCCTAAAAAATAACTTCTGTGCAGTATGAAGAAGCAGTCTCACTTCTAAGCAACATCTCAGTCTTCTGTGGAACAGACAGAAAGCAAAATCACCCCCAGCTCAGCTCCCTGAGATTACTTTTTTGATCCAAAACACAGTTCTGAAAGTGCCCCTTCTCCCACACTATCTAGGCCTCCTGTAATCAGCATGGAGGTGCATGTGAGAGGGAGAGGTGCCTTGAATTACATAGAATCACGGAATGTTGAGTTGGAAGGGACCTTAAAGTCCATCAATTTCCAACCTTCTTCCATAGGCTGGTATTGTAGTACCTGCTTAGCATCAGGGAATGGCCACAAATCGTGCCAGGTGAGATTCAGGTTGGATGTTAGGAACGATTTCTTCTCTGAAAGAGCACTGAGGCGCTGGAATGGGCTGCCCAAGGAGGTGGTGGAGTCACTGTCCCTGAAAGTGTTCAAGAAACATTTCAACGTTGTACTAAGGAATATGGTTTAATGGGATATATTGGTGATAGGTGAACAGCTGGACTGGATGATCTTGGGAGTCTTTTCCAACCTTGGTGATTCTCTGATTTTATGATTCTCTGATCAGGCAGAGAGAAAATAGAACCATGCAGAGCACAAACAGCACCGCTACTGCTTCAGCTTCGGGGCATCCATTGCCATCTTTAAAACCATTCCTTATAACCCGGAGCAGTACCTTCTTCTTTTGAACTGCTGAAGGCTGCAGTGAAGCTCAGCTGGGGTCAACAGAAGGGCATAGACCGGGATACATGCCGTTTGAAGACAGAATTTGAGAATTTTGTTATGTTTCTTAGTCTGATATACAAGAGAACAACAGGTCACATAGATAGTCAGGGGGTGAACTGTATGGCATGGTAGGAGAGACTGAGGTAACTCCAGCTTTTAAGCCTGGAGAAAAAAAGGTAAAGGGATAATCTAATTGCAGTCTCCTGCAACTTGAAGGGAGGCTGCAGACAGAACCCAGCCTCTTCTCAGAGGTGGGTGGTGAAAGCGTGTGAAACCAGGTATGCAAGTTGCAGAAGGAAAAATCCTGATTGGATGTAAGGAGGGAAATCTTCACATCAAGAGTTATGCAGCTCTGTGATGTGGGAAACCTCTACACTTGATTTTCAAAACTCAATTATACATGGCCTTGCATTTAGGTCTACTAGGAGCAGCAAGGGTGACTAAACACCGCCGTGAATCTCTTTTAACTTAACTCACCACCATTCCATGATTCTTCCTATCATCTGAGCTCTTGATTCCATGACCCTAGCAGAGATGTGCATTGTTTCTTGATGCACTGCTTCACTTGGGTATGGTCTTTTTGTTTCTGCTAGATGGTAACACAAATGGTAGCTTGCAGCCCTATCTCCTCCCTTCCCTCCAAATCCCCCAGTTTAGTGACAATGCACTCTCAGATTCTTGCTGTAGGCAAGTGCAACACCTTCTTCTCAGTAGACTGATGCTCTGCTGAAACCCATTTTGAACAGGGAAAAGCTCAAACATTGCATGTGGAAAGGTGGGTATTTTATTTGCTATTTACTGGAGTAACTCTCATTCCTGTTCTAAATAGGTTCTTATTCTGTTCTTAACACCACAGCATCTGAGATCCTTCCACTGACACATGAGACAGTATGAGTAATATCTGTTGTGTGTTGCTTGTTCTGTCACTTTTTCACAGAGGGAAAAACATGTGGAGCCTTAAGTTCTGCTGGCCTAATTTTGTCTTGTGTGTTTCTTTAATTTGTTTGGGGTTGGTCTGCAATTCTCTTCAATGATTACTGTGGATTTGCACTGAAGAGATGGGTGAAGGAAAGATAGTATGCACTCCAGGAGAATGAATATGGCTTTTAATAATTCTTTTTTTCCTTCTTCCTTGGAGTTAATACCACACAGGCATCCAGAAAGGGTCTGGCTTTCATAGAAAACAGCTTTGTCCATGTCAGAAGAGCAAATTTTTTCCTATGCTTTACTCCGTGCATGAGAAAGTCCAATACTTTGACGACTGTTTCTCTTGACTGCTCAACACAGAAAATATTGTCTGTGGGGGACAGCTCAAAAGAGCTCAGTGCAGATTTTCAACCAATGACCAAACTCTACCCATGTTACACCATGCTGTGCAGTTCATAAGTTTAATCTCCGTGCCCCTTCAAACTGTATCTGATACTTTTTCTTTCATTATATCTCTTCACAGATAGTCATGAGGAACCTGACTAATCAAGAAGTGGCCACATTTACGTATGGTGATTGGCTGTCAAAGGTGAAAAATGCCAAGGGAAGTCTTGTGTGTGAGATGCCAGCCATGATAAATGATGAGCAGATGATGGAGGACACAACTTACACTATTCAAGTTAAAACCAGTGATATTGGAGGTATGCCCATGGTGGATATTTTTTGACTTTTCTAGTATAAAGCTCAATTTTTAGCAATGGAAAACATCTCATAATTAATTTGAAATTATGTGGAAAAAAAACATAATCTAGTTCTACTGTGATGGAACACAGCAATTTTGTCTGTCTGCTCATCACAGCAGTGTTATTCTGTGGGACCCATTCTCTTCTAAGCAGTGGGCATGAAATATTTAGACACAAAGCCTATACTTGTCAGATCAGTGCTTCCTGTGAAGAAATCCTAACTAGAAACTATTTCCAGACAATGCTGAAATGGTCAGGAGCCTTCTTTTCCTTCTAGGTCCGGTCCATTGATTACATGGAATTAACAAATAGATTAATGTCAACCCAGGAACTTGTGGGCTCTGGGTTTTTTGTTGGCACTACCTGCTTTGTCCAAAGAGGACAACAATAATTCACCCTCCTTTTTAAAATGTTTTGAGACCACTCATCTCAAGCAGCAAAATAACAACCCTAATTGCAAAAAGAAGAGGTAAAGTCTGCATGGCTTCAGGAGCCAAGAAATGGGATGTCTATGTCATTTCTTGGGATCATTGCCTCTTTTCATGAGAACTTCTGTCAGGTTGCTGAATGAAAGCTACAGCCACATACACAACTGCCTCATGCCAGATTGAGGCACATCACACATTACCTCACCCTGACTTTTTCTAGAATACTGACCTTGCAAGGGGATTCTGCCACACCAGTGCTCATGTCACCTTCTGATCTCTACTTGTCTCTATTTTTATTCTTTTTTTTTATTTATTTACCAGTAGTAATTTATGCAGCTTCTGAGGTCTGAACTGAGAATATCAAAATTCTCCTGGCAACGTGTCTTAGTGCTGCCTCACCATTTTTCATCTATCTAGCTGCTCTGCCTGCTGTTCGTCTGAGAAATGCAGTGAAATGCTGAAGACAAAAGGGAGAGAAGATTTGTTTATCTGTCTGGCAATCCACCTAATATAATGGTAGATCTTTCTATGACCTTTTTATGAAATTCAGGCCCATCTCACAAAGGCAATAGAAATGGAAACGAGAGGAGAATGGGAGATGACAGCAACGGGAGACAGTTCTGCCCTTCTCATTGAATGAGAGATGAAGGGTATTAATGATGAAGCATTTTATTTCATTATGAGCAGTGACAACCAGTAGGAAGGAGCAGATTACGGAGAGGTTTCAGAGAGTCTGTTTGTGATTAGATCATACAGAGCACTGACATCATTCTGAACTTTATCCAGCTTATCTAAAGAGGGGACAAGTCATGAACCATCTCTCGTCTTTCATCTTTTTGTATTCCATGATTACTCCTGGTTGAACCAATTGAGGAAAAAGACCTTCTATCCTTGACAGTTAGTTAGTGTAAACATGTTATATCATCTCCTGCCACACTATATATTGTCGAGGGACAGCACCACTCCACTGTGAATAG
The DNA here is from genome assembly GCF_002078875.1 of Numida meleagris. Lineage (NCBI taxonomy): Eukaryota > Metazoa > Chordata > Aves > Galliformes > Numididae > Numida > Numida meleagris. Next base: position 2,112,061 of record NC_034438.1, read on the forward strand.
AATCAACCATGTTTATTCCTAGGTATAAGGGTTTTCTCTGCAATAGCTTTCAACTGCCCCATCCATCAGAGGCAATGGAAAGAAAGAAAACACGGGGTAGGATTTATCTCACCTATTTGTCGTTTCAAAAATTATGGTCCTAACTCCTTCAAGGCTAAATTCTGCATGGTCAATTCATGCAGGACTGATGTCCTAACCAGTGGGATGGAGCATTCTCTGGAGCATCCCTCTCCCTCACTCTCCATCAGGTTTAGATACAATCAAGACTAGTAAGCTAGACTAGACAGATAAAGTGAGAGAAAATGAATCCCACCAAAATTGTCATACAGCAGTCATTTCTTCTCCATACTGCACATAATAGCAGTCCCATTTCATTTTTTCCTTTGAAAAAATTGAGTTACAGTTTGGCTTTTCAGAAGTAATTCAGCTTGGATGTTCGTATAACATACAGAATTGTGGAGGAGGAAAAGCTCCTCCTGGAAGCAGACAGACTTCTCTCTTTCCCAGTTCAAAGGCCACCAGCTGTAACTCTGATGGCAGCTCTCAGAATACATACAGAGAAAGGGAGAACTCGTTGCAGCAGATCCATCCCAAGTCAGATGGAGATTCTTTGGCTTAAACCAAGACCTGGATTTACTTTCCATCTTGTAAGAGAAGTAAAGAATGCGATCATTTTCTTCAAGGGATGACCTACAGACATGGCTTCAGTGGATTCAGAGCATGTGATGGTGCTTTCTGTGATAATAATAGACCTTTGCCTTTTGATTTCAGTCTACACTTTTTTTCTGTGTTCTATAAGCAAGCATCACACACATGGTATTGCAATAAAGATTGAGAAAGAATAAACACTGCTTTCACATTTTCCAAGAATTAACGAAGCAGGAGGTTTTTATCTCTGCTGTTAAAAGATTAATTAGTATGTTGTCAGCTCAGCTACAGCCTACAAATTACATAATTTAATACAGTTGTTGTCAGTTCCAAGTGCTGTATCCAAGTTTCTGTTAAGACAAAAGAGGGACATTCTTTGGCCTCAGAAGGCTATGACTCAAATCCTCTTGGTCAAAAATGATGCAGCTGCTCAATCATAAAATCATAGACCCTCCTATTGGAAGAGGCCTCATGCAGCTTTCTCCTCAATGGACTACTGCCAGCACTAGATCAGATTGGCCAGTGTGGATCTTGGACACTTCCAATACAGTGTTGCCATGACCTCCTCAGGTACCAGTTCCAGACCTGAACAATTTTAGCAAGAAAGATTCTTATCCAAATCTCCAACCGGAACCTCCACAGCTCCAAAATGTGGCTGTGGCTCTTTGGGGTGTCTGACATATACATGCTCAGCTTGTGACCCTCTAATCACTGTCAATCCCTATCCGTACTCACAGGTGTCCTTGATCACCCGTGACAGCTCATTTCCTTTGGCCTCAACTCACAGCCATGTGCCCCAGCACCTTTCCATTTTGGCAACCATCTGATGGGCTCTCCCTGTTGTCCCTCCTCCCCCTTAACCTGAAGAATCAAAATGGCACGATGGCCCAAGTAGAGACCCCTCAGTGCTGATCAAGGAGCTTAAGATGTTCCCTCCAGCTGCTCGTCACCCTTCTCCTGCTGTAGCCCAATATGTGGCTTGCACTGAACACTGAGAACTTGCTGTTAGATCAAGCTCATCCTGAGTATGAATGTTGCTGCTATAACTTTTGGATCCTCTTCAACTTCACTCCCCCTCCATGTGCCGAGGTTATCCTAACCCACATGCAGAACTTCGCATTTCTCCTTGCTGAACTTGATGAGATCTCTGCTTGCCCAGTCCTCAAGTTTCTCGGTGTTGATCTGGATTGGAGTTCTGTCATTCAATGTGCTGCTCACTCCCATGGATTTAACATTATCTGCAAATCTGCTGAGGATGCAGTGTCATTTTTTAGGGTGTTGATGATGAAGTGGTGTGGACACCAGCATCAACCCCTGAGCCACTGCACTCATTGCCAGCTAAGGCCTATGCAACAGCACTGCCTTCATCCCTTCATCTGTCAATTTTTCTTACAGTTCTTAAGTGTACATAACAGTTTCCTGGATTAAAAAGTAAAAAATAAATAAAATAAAATAAAAAATAAAAAGAAGGGTTGGGGAGGAGAGAGGGACCCAAATAGGTGAATTGATTCAGCAGTTTCTGTTCTTTTCTTTTCCATCTTCTGCTAATTGCCTGCAAGAGAAATGTCACGGCATGAGGCCTCCATAAGGTTCTTCCTGCCAGGAAGTTTTTGCTAAGAAACAGTTGGTTCTGTGCTTTTTGAGACCTTGCATTAATTGGAAGCCTCCTCCATGCAAGGAAATGGAATCTAGTTTGCTTTGTTCCTCACCTCAGCAGGCTTTAGGGTCATAAAAGGTGCTGCCAGATGAGCTGCCCGAATCCCTGATCCTTCTTCTTCCTTCCTAAGTCCTTCCCAGGGAACAGCTGAAAATTAACGCCAGTTTAACATAGGCAATTTTTCACTCGGACAATGTAGCTTTACCTGTTCTCTGTATGGCTCTTTTCCTTCTTATTTTTTCCTTCTTTTACCCTTCTTTTAGCATTTTCTTCAATCGTATAAAAAAAGTGGTGATTTTTTCCTAACTTATACATTCACATAATTGTCCTGAGGAAGAGATGGCTTTCTCTGAAAGTTTTGAGCTCTCCTGACTTTGTCTCTGCACAGTGTTTTGAATGGAGCTGTGGGAAATACCGTCTGTGTGCCCAAAGAGGATTTATGACGCTGATGTGTAAGGAATGGCTTGGCAGGCACTTAGGAGCTCTCAAAGCAGGGATATCCAACCAAGGGCAGCAGATGATGAGTTTCTCTGAAAGCCAGTTTTGGGTTTGATTACCTCATTTTTATTTGTCAAAATTTAAGAGCCTCAGTTCTGACAGAGCAATGAATATCTTCCCATGTGGAGACAAATTTCTCTCTGTGAATCTGCTTTCTTATGATGGCATCAAAAAGTAAAAAGAAATAGGATGGTAGTTCATGTTTTTGGCCAAATTTTAAATAGTGCCCTATAAAACTGCGGTAATGCCTTCACTAAAATTTTGATAAGTTCATTATAGGTGATGGTGTAGCCTTGAACTCTCAAAAAATCATGAAATTTGACTGCATATATCTTTTCTTCTGCAAAATATGGACAGTAATGGACATATGAATTACAGTATCAGGTAATAAATACTAACTTAGAAGTGCAACTTTTCCAAGCGTGTACATGAGGAGGGCTGGAAGTTGGTGGGTCCTACAGTTGTGTGAAAAAAAAGCATATTTCCTTTGATTCAACTTGATGAATATTCTGAGAAATGGGAACATAGAAGGAAGGCTTGTGGGAAAGGGAGAATGGATGCAGGATGTCACAGCATTTTGGCTGATAGTCTGTATTTTGCTTTCAAATCCGTTAGGAGCAAATATTCATGCTGATAACAGCACAGTCTCCATACCTTGAATGCAAGTTGAAGTGTTCCAGTTGTGTTTGTGTTCCAGCCACCTTTGGTGCCTCCATTTCTGGGCATTTGGAGGTTGTTGCCAGCCCTGCATGGCAGGGCATCTCCTGACCACATGCCTTGATATCTGTTCCAGGAGCTGGCACCGATGCCAACGTGTCCTTGATTCTGTTTGGGGAGAATGGGGACAGCGGGACTCTTGCTCTGAAGGAGTCCAACAAGTCTAACAAGTTTGAGCGGAACCAGATGGATGAATTCAACTTCCCTGACATGCTGAGCCTGGGAGATCTCTGCAAAGTGCGAATATGGCATGACAACAAAGGTCAGAGCAGTGAGGTGTGGGGTGGAGAGGACATCCCCCTCTGTGGCCATGGGGCAGGTTGAGGACAATTCCCAGCTCTGCTGCAGACTGAATAACCTAAGGATCACACTGGGACCTTGTGGTCCAGCTTCTCTAAACGCTCTCCCTTCGTTCAAGAGATTCAGTGGGTTGATGGTTGGATTTAATGATCTTTGTTGCCTTTTCCAATCCTAATGGTTGTGTGAGAGGGCATGGTGGTGATGGGTTGATGGTTGGACTTGATGCTCACAGTTGTCTTTTCCAACCTTAATGATTCTATGATTCTATGATTCTATCCTTGTGTGCTGCTGTATGTTCTGCTCCAGTGTGTCTCCAGTTCAGCCAGTTCTGCAGCATAATGATATCTCCTCCAAAGCACAGGCATACCAACACAGCAGCTCTATTAATGAAATAGTTTTGTCACAGGCCGCTGTGGCACCTTCCTAGCAATTTAAACAGCCTGACGCTGACGCACAGGGTAATGCAGCCTGGCATAGCATGGTGAGCTGCAGAAGATAGAAATGAAGATCTGTGTCTGTCTTTATTAAAATCAATGCATCATGCAGAGGGTGTGCAGAGCCCTGCCGAGAGATGCTGACATTTCCCTGCTGCTGGACACCCGAACTGGTTTCATAAGCAGCAGCAGCAGCACTCAGTACCAACGTCACAGTCATTTGTGCTGTTATTCAGGTCCCAGACAGCATCTTGTAGCAAACACACCCACTGCACTGCTATGATGACACCTTTCATCCCTGCCCATCTAACTTCTTCAGCTGAAGGGGATGATTCTGCAGTAGCAATGAATGCATTGCTTGTGGAAGGCCCTTGCTGCAGCTCAGACACAAAGCTTGATGGCTCCCAGAGACCCATGGTCTGGTTATAACTTGGTGGTTGGAGAGCTGATTTTATCTGAATTTAGTTGCCAAAACACTTGCTCTTTGAATAGTTTGTTGAGATGCTGAAATGGAAAGGGCTATCAGAAATACCCACTAGAGTTTTAGCTCAGCAAGCAGGCATCCCTGCAGTCGCAGATGTGGTTTGGGTGTTATTTTGAGAGCAGCAAGAAATCAGCATGGACTTGCAGATTCCTCTTTAAATATATTAGCAGTAAAATTGTCTACAGAGAGCATTTTCCTTAGGAGACCTCGTGGCTCCCCAGTGATTTGTCAAGCAAACGGAACAAAGCATGCCCACCAGATCAGAGCTGGTCTTCAGGGCTCAGGCATGGGAACGGACACAGGAGGCAAGAACCAGGTCAGACCAAGGGTCTGCCAAGCCTAGCAGCTGTTTCCAACAGCAGCCATCATTGGGTGCCTGAGGAAGAGAAGGAATTGAGCGAGCGCAATTGTGTAATCCTGCTTCATCCTCTGCATCTCACTACACATAGCTCAGGGCACCTCCTAAGCTGGATATCATTTTTGTCTGTTAAGTAACTTGCAGTGAATTTGCTCATTGAAGGGATTGTTCAGACTCTCCAGCAGACATTCAGCACCCATGGCATCCCATGGCCTTGAGTCCAGTGCTTCATGACGAGCAACTCCTGTTTATCTTGCATCACTGCATTTTCCTTCTTGAACAAGCGATCATGCTTAGAATGAATAGTAGAATGTCTTCAGCTGGTAGGGACTGTAGAGATCATCGTGTTCCAAATCCCCTCCCATGGGCAGGTGTTCACCTTCTCCATGCCACTGTTGGTTTTATTGATCTAGGTTGGGGAGAAACCACTATGCACCTGAACTACTGTAAATGCTATCTGCATGCTGTTGGTTGGTGGAGAAGGGCAACAGAGCTTACTCTAGGCCAAGCAGTAAATTGCTTCAACTGATTTAATTTTGTATGTGGTAGAACATGTAGCCAGATAGTCACTACAAGCCAGGTAAAACAGTAAATCATGTGTGCAGAACCTGAGAAAAATAGCTTGTCTTTATAAAAAATACACACTGCAACTTCATATTCTCTTTCCTTATTTCTCTGAAATCACTGCTTTCCATTTATAAAAAATAGTGCGTAGGGTTTTCCCACGCCAAGCTGACTGTAGGGTTATGCCTTGGACAAACAACGTGCTAAGGATTTGCTCAGCATAAATGTAGTTGCTTTCCCCTTCAGTAAGAAGAACAACTATAGTTTAAGTCATAACATATGTTGTCTTCATTGTTCTTGCGTTAGTCATGTGCAAGGCATATCCTATCTACAGCTTCACACAATGAAGCATGACAGTTTGTTGGGTGGGTAGGGTATTTATTACTGCTAGGATTCCAGGCTGTAGCTGTTCTTTACGTACATGCTATCCCTATATGTATTTTTTATAGATTGGCTTTGTCAGTGGTTAGAAATTCCTGGCTTATTTATTTTGGAAGGAAAAAGTGAGGTCAGGGGCCAAGGGTCATGTATGGTTTTCATCAGATGCTTGGGGGACTTTGGGTATTAAAGAGAAACGTGCTGTTATTTACCATTAGTTTCAAGCATCAGATTCTGCTCATTCTTTCCTTACTAATTTTCTCCATTTGGAACTATGTGGTTCTCTGCCAACTCTCTGTAGGAAACTCAGCCTCGTAGTGGACCACTCCATTGCCCCTCACATGCTGAATCTTGAAACATGGATGATGTTCTTTCCCTAAATTTCTTGATAATTAGCATTAATGGCAGCATAAACCTGGTTTTACTCCGGTGTTATCCCATGGGCTGCTTAAGAGATCAGCTAACCAAAAGGTCTTCTTTTTCTTTCAAACATAACCTGGTCCCCATTTGGGGGTAACATACGTTTAAATGACTTGCCCAGTGTGGTGGCATTGCCATGAAACCCAGCTCAGCACCCACCCCCATGAGCAGAGTTTTTCTGCAGTGGATTTGCTACCTGTTCAAATTCCCCTTTCGTTTATCATTTCACTGAGATTTGACTGTACCAGGGTGTTCACAGTTGAAGAGGCAATAATTGCAATGGCAAAGACTGTCAGAAGGTCTTTAAAACACAAACACTGTTTGTCTTCTCTGGAAAAATATGTCAGAACGCTGGCTTTATAGTCCCACTTTAATGCTTCTAATGTCATCTTCCCCACCAAAACCACCACGTGGCATCTCCGTATGAGAAATAAAGCACAAGAGAAGCCCCCATCCAATCCTCTGACTTCAGTAGAACTGAGCAGGGGGAAGGTCAGTGCTTATTTACGAACAGGCAGTTCAGAGACTTTGCAACTGCATTTTCAAGGAACTTGTTCCTGACTTTTCAGATGCTCAGAGCTCACCAGCAAGTGCCTGGTGACAATGAGCTGATGAGAACGAATTTTAGCTTTGTTTTGCTTCACATCTTTTTATCCTGCCCCTGTTCACTTTGAGATACTGACGTTCAATCTAATATATTTAGAATTCCTGAGCAAATGTAATTGCCTCCAGACTCCCCATCTCCTGATCTCAGATAGGCACTATGTATTTTCTCATATCTCCATTCATTTACTTCTACATTTATGCAAGATCAGTATCAGTGGGTCTGTAGAAATGCTGGCTTTCTAAATGTATTTATCTTTTTTTTCCTCTGATTTAAGGACTAAATCACCATTCTGGAAGAATGACTTAAAGTTTTGCAGTATCTCAGTAATGAAATTTTTTACCTATAAAACTTTTTTTTTCATTTTCTCTTTGTAACAGGGGGATGCGGGAAATCTGGATTTAGCTCCCTCATCTGCCTGAGTAGATTTGAACTCAGATGATAAACAGTCTTTCTAAAGTCATTAATTTCAGATTCTTGATTATCCCTGTTGCCATCAGCCAAGAGGAGCCAGGAACAGCCTAATTATGGACAAACCAGACTTCTCTGTGTTATTAGAGGAGCAAAGATGATAGAAGAAAATAGCCTGTTTGTGCAACCCAACTTCTTCGGCTCAACTGAGAACTTCTCCCAATTAGACCAGCTATGACATTGTCTGATTGAGTTTTAAATCGCCTTAATGCCCCACTGACTCCTTTTGGGTGCATCTTCGAAAAGAGAAAGTATCTTATTTGCCATTCTCAAGCTGGATGCAGTGCAGGAACATTGGTATGTCCGTGTTTTTCCTTTTCTTTCTCTGAAGGAACTGCCTTTTAAGGAGCAGAATTGAGGACCAGCTCAGAAATTGAGTGGGCCTTGCACTCACAGCACACTGCACATCCAGAGATATGTTTCTGCAATTCACAGACACGATTCCAAGCCTTTGGGGCACTGGTAGAGCATACATTATTAAAAGAAAACTAAATATCTGCTTTTCTGCCCTCTCTAAGGATTGGCTCAGCTATCAGACTTGGAAAGGTCATATTTAAGCCTTCCTTTCAGCACTTGCCTGCTCATTCATAAATCTGCTGGTCCACAGGGCAGATTTCCTGAATGGTTTCTGCTTTAAGTAAAAAGAAAAAGGAAGAGAAACAGATGCGTAAAGCTGCTTGAGGAGAGAAGACTGCCCCGTCTCCTTTCTCTGTTGATGGCTCAGTAGAGAGGATGACAACCTAAAACCCTGCCTCTTTCTGCATGGGTTGAAGTCAGACAAGGCATCATTTGGCACACAGGATGCAGACCCATGTAGGATGCCATCAGCTGAGATGTGGCTGCTCAGTCCTTCAGATTGCCATATCCACCCCTGGCCCTCAGGAGACCCCAGCACAGACTCTGCAGAGGCAGGTTCAGAATCCTTAAGAGTTGGAAGGGACCTTTAAGTGTTATCTAGTTTCTTCCTTACCGCGTGCTGTCTTATCACAGAAATATGCCACAATCATCGCAGCAGAAGCAGTAGACACAGCAGAAATCTCATAGCCCAGATTTGACACAAAATAAAGGACAAAAAAAAAAAAAAAAAAAAAAAAAAGGATTTAAGGAAACAAAACTCTCTAAGCAGACTTTTAGAGAGAAGGCAAATAGTTCAGTGTTGACCTTGTGCAGTCATTGGTTGCTTCCCAGTCTCCTGTAACCATTCACTGCACAGTGGAAGGAAGCCACCAGACCAGCTAGTAGCTATAAAAATACCAGTTTTGTAAAATCTTTTTGCTACAAGCCTCCCCTGCTTTTCTTGGTGACAAATTATCCTGCACCCTTATTAAATGCTTTTGCATCAAGTACGCTTCGATAAAACACAAAATATGCTTCAATCACAGGAATATTCTCTGAGAAACCATTATATCTTCACTCTGAGTTGTTACGTGTTGTTGCACTGGAGTAGTTTATCAGTAAGATGTGTTCTTGTTTGCTGTTGTTTTAATTTATTGCTGGGTTTGCCCTGATTCAAATCTAGCACTGAACACATTGCACAGGCAGCTCAGGAGGGGCGGCAGGAAATCTGTTTTCTAAAGCTGTCCCAAGTGTTAAGCATTTGCTTCATCAAAGGTTGTGAGAGGTTCTGCATTGCATGTCTGCTCTGATGAGAAACGTTGTGGTGTGAGCTACCGTGATCCTCAAGGAGAGATACACAAATGCATCTATTTTTATTCTGCCGCTGTCTTGCTGAATGACCTTGTGCAAATCACATCCCTCTGCCTCATTCTCAATTATGTAAATTAGGGATAAAAATTATTCACCTTCTTAAAGTGTTTTGAGGTGTACCAGTGCCAAGCTAGATGCTGTGACTTCAACAGCTCACAGTTAATGCTCCCTTCCTAGCAACCTGGCTCTCCAACTTTCTGGGTGACATCTCACGTGCTGGGGCTTAAGGATGGACAGCCAGCTAACCAGGCAGGGGATAAATAATGCCATAGGACACAAGGCCAATGAACTGCATTTGTAATGCTCATTACTTTGTGTTTCAGAGCGTGTGAAGAGCAAAAGGAAAAAGAATGTAGCTAGGAGATGAGCAGTGCTGGTTGTGGATGGCTGGGCAACAGCAGTTCTCTGCTGGTCCCTGTGCAGTCAATGTCCCAAGAAGAGCTTTTCTTTTACTCGTATGGGAACCTCACTGTCGGTAATGACAGCTGTCGTAGAATCATAGAATCACAGGCATTGGAAGGGACTTCCAGAGTTCATCGAGTCCAACCCCCTGCTACAGCAGGTTCCCTACAGAAGGTTGAGCAGGAAGACATCCAGGCAGATCTTGTATATCTCCAGAGAAAGTGACTCATAGTCAGTAGAACCAGAGAGGACTCAGCAGTGGTGTGTTCAGTTTTGGGTCCCTCCTACAAGAAGGATACCGAGACCATGGAGTGTGTCCAGAGAGGACCAACAAAGCTGATGAGGGATCCAAAGTGCACATGTTATGGGGAGAGGCTAAGGGAACTGAGATTGTTCCATCTGGAGAAGTGGAGGCTCAGGGGAGACCTTATCACTCTCTACAGCTGCCTGAAAGGAGGCTGAAGCAAGGTGGGAGTCAGCCTCTCCTCCCAGGTAAAAGCAATAGGACAAGAAGTAATGGCCCTAAGTTGTGCCAGGGAAGGTTCAGTTTGGATATTAGGAAAAATTTCTTCTCCAAAAAGGAGTAATGCACAGGCACAGGCTGCCCTGTATTCAGGAACTATGGAGATGTGGCACTTGGGGACATGGTCAGTGGGCACGATGGGGACAGGTTGGGGTTGAGCTTGGGGATCTTGGAGATCTTTTCCAACCTTCATGTTTCTATTATTGTCCTTGATCAACCTTATCAATCACTTCCAAAACCAAACCAAAGATGTGTTGCAAAAAAGAGAGAGGGTAGAGAGGAAAATCATTAAATATAGCCACAGAGGGGGGAGTTTCACTTCCATGGGCAGTATACCCCTGTCTGGATGTGATTATCTCTCTGATCTGTCAGTAGGGATTTGATCCCACCAGGTCCTATTTCACAAGGCTCATATTCACTACAGCGAGGATATGGATTGGGTGCCTGGCAAATTCACCACTGCTTGGCTCATTTTCATTCCTTTTCTCTCATCCCCAGTAAATGGTTCTGCATGTGTCAGAACAGCTTAATGTTTTAGGGGTAAATATTGGCTGGGGCAAGTGGAGAATGTTCCCAAGAGAGGCAAAGGAGACTTCTGAAGCTGCAAGTTGGAGTTCTTTTTAATTGAACAGATACCTTAATTGTTTGTGTCTACTACTTCTAAAAGCAATCCCCGTGGTGCTTATCACCTTAGAAATGCATGACAAGGAGCTCACAGACCAAGCTCTCTGTCTAACGTCAGTAAAGCATGAGCTTTCAGCATTGCCTGGGAAAAAGCAAGGTGCTCCCGTGAAGACCCTGCAGACATGCACAGAGGACCCCTGCCCAGCATCACTCAGTTGTCAGGTTGGGCTCTTTAGAAAAAGAAGATAAATAGGACAACTTGCTGTTTTTTTGAATAGGGACACTTGGGGAAAAGAATGCTTTTCCCTACATGACACTAAATTATACAACTGCCAGAGTCAAGCAAGTAAAATGATTCTGTTTTCCCCAAAGCTCTTCTCCTCCTCTAATTACATCTGAAATGTTTTGCATGCTATTGAAAATGTCAGTTCCAACTGCAGACCATTAAGGGGCTGACGCAGCACAGCCGTAGGTTTCATTAGGGCAGGAATGCTGCTGGGGATTTTGATGGCAGCAAAGTAGGCCTGGAGTGGAGCTTTTTTTGTTACAAGCAGTGAACACTTGTAATGGTGATGGTGGATTGTTCACAATGTCACAGTGGTGGCCAAACTAAAGATCAAAACCTGCAAAATCAAGTGGGAAATGCTCAGATATTATTTGTTCCCCTGTTCTCAGTAATGGAGTGGGCCTGGTTTGTCCTGGAGTCCCTGCAGAAAAACTCGTGATATTTTCTGAGGCAGTTTTGCTACTGACTTGTGCCTGAGCCCTGTAATCCTGGTACTGTTGATCAGGGTGCCCAAAGGGATGCAAAGAGCTCCATACTGGCTCTTCTGCAAGTGATGGAACTTGAGTGATGGACTGACTGTGGCCTTTTGCAGCAGCGCAGGATCCATCATCCAGCACTATCTTGGCACCCAGGACTGATAGCATCACTGCAGAGATTCTCCAAATTCTCCATGCTTTGCAAGCAGTGGCCAAGGAATATCCTTGGCAATGCCCACACTCCTTGCTGGCTTCTCTTCCCCACTTGTTGGCTGACTCCTATCCATAAACCATCCAGCTTGTGGACCTGAGGCCTTGGGGATTATAACCATATGGGATGTACTTCCCTTTCCTGTTGCTTTTTAGGTTAGGATTAGGGTCTCTGAGCTCACTGCCCTGCAAATCCTACCCAGGGACAGAAATCCTGCTGCTGGAATTTCATGACCTGAAAAGGGGTCCTGCAGATGTGTTCTTCTCCTTCCATTGTTGTGCCCATTGGCACACGGAGCTAAGTCCACAAATTCCCACATTTAGACTCTGTGCATAACTGGATTTTAGTTTTTTTTCTAGATCAAAAATAAATTAAATGAAGAGAGAAGAAAAAAATAGTACTTTGTCTGATAAAGCAGAATAATTTCTTCAGCTCCACATAAATCCTTTAATGTCCATATCAGCTTTTAGATAAAGTTTAGTGCTGTGGCAGTGAAGGTCATGATGATAAAAGCTGATAAATTCCTCTTTTGCAGGGAACACCAGCTAAGCTGCACTTTGTTCTTGTTTTGCCCTCAACCCCAGTACATACTGGAAAGTCAGCCCTGCCCCATCTCTCCACATGATGAAAGTGCAGGTTTTTGCTGTCCTGCTGAGCAGGAGTGGAGAAGCAGGACAGTGTGCAGGTCTTGTTCAGCCCTCTTCTGATACTGCTGCTTAGCACTGATCCTGCCCCAGTCAAGTTGTTCACTAATCACCCATATATTCCAGCCTAGTCCTCAGTCATTGTTGTCTCTCACCAGAGAATGATGGAATGTTTTCCTTCTTTCATCCTGAACTGTTTTAACTAAAGTTTTGATGGAAGCGGAGCAGCTTCCTAAGTACACTGCAGAGATGTTCATTGAACTTAAATGGAAATGAGCCTGCCGAAAAGATTAACGCCTGACACTGCCGGCGTGCTTAGAATGAAATCCCAAACAGCCCCAAAGAGTACCTCAGAGCACAGTGCGAGCCCTGGGCGACTTGATAAGATCTGCCCAGCAGGCACTAAGCTAATGAGGAGTTGCAAAGGTGCCATGTATCAGCCTTCCCCCAAAACCTTCACGTCTTAGCTCTGTATGAGAAGAGGCTCAGAGGAATCATAGAATCATAGATTCATTAAGGTTGGAAAAGAGTTCCAAGATCCCCAAGTCCAAGCCCAGCCCTCCCCACCATGCCCACTGACTATGCCCCCGGGTGCCACTTCTCCATGGTTCTGGAACGCCTCCAGGGATGCGGACTCCACCACCTCCCTGAGCAGCCTGTGCCAATGTCTGACCACTCTTTGGAAGTCCTAATATCCAACCTGAAAATATTACCAATGTTAGAAGTGTCCAGGGGAATAAAGAAGATAGAGGCAGACTCTTCTAATCCATGCTCAATGATAGAACAAGAGGCCATGGGCACAAAGTGAGGCACGGGCTTTGGACTAGATGGTCTCCAGAGGTGCCTTCTAACATCAATGAGTCTGTCATTCTGTGCTCCCTACACTGGCGATCACAGGGAAAATGGTGTCTTTAGTTGACATTTGTGCTTGTTCATTGAGTGATTTCCTACCATGGAGAAGGCTCACAAAGCCAAAGTACAGGACGTGGGTACTTTCAAGACTGATAAGAAAAAGCCAGCACACATGGTGATGCTATGGCATGCTGCAGGATAGGGAGACCTGTTGACATTGCTTAAAAGTGTGCCATCATTACCTTTTAGGGGTAATTAAGATTTATATTTGGAGCTAAGGAGGCAAGAAGAACTATTTCATGTTTCTGGGATGTAATAACTCAGCAGAGATGCCTCATCATGAACATAACCTTTTGTTGTCTGACTAATAACAGGACTTGTAAGCAGAACTGTCAGAACCTCCCATGCCCCCAAAGTCAACAAGAGATTCTTCTAATTCAACAAAGAAGATGTTCCAAAATGCCCTGTTCTGGATTTTCAAGTTGCTTTTCAAGTGGGAAAAAAAAAATAAAGGGGGAGGAATGGGGGGAGAATAGAAAACTAAGAGACGGAGCTACAGTTCCTCCAAATGCCCCAAGGCAAAAATTAGGTGGTCATGTGCAGTTACAGCATTAGTGCATTCATAGTGTATTCATGCTGGTTGCATGGCAAGGGCAGCATGGGTAATTTCCTTGCACGTGCTAGCTGGTAGGGTCAAAGAAACAAATGATAATTTACCTTCTGAGTTTCAAATCCAAATGTGAAGGGATGGGAGGAGTAATAGAGACCAGAGACAAAGACATTAAACCTTGAGTTTGTGCCCAGCTAGCGCTCATGTTTTTCTCTTGGCTTTAGTGCTTCACATTTCCCTTAGAGTGGAAGAAGAATCAGCAACAGTTTTTGCAGTAGCAACAGATCCATATTTTGGCCCAAACCCACTGAACTCCAGGAGATTTCAAGCTTCTAGCTTTGGTAAACACTTCATTGAGGCCCCTGGTTTTGCTGGGGTATTGTAAGGCTTTGTTGTCCCTACACTGTAGCAGTGCTTCAACTTGTGATGATTCCTCACCCAGAGCCTCATCTCATGAAAATTGCTGGGCAAGGACAAGAGATGGCCCCTTGTCCAGACAGCTTGACATCTAGCTTGCCCAAGACCATACTCTAATACCCTAATATGTGATCACAAGCCAGCAAGCCCCTCAAAAGCTGTGTAAGTGAATCTGATTAAGGTTTTGAGGTGGTCGATGTTGTTTTCCATATCAGAGCAACTTCACATGCACTGATAACATTATAGCAAGGAATTTCTCACCTCCTTACCCAAGCAATGTGAAAATATCCTATTTTTTAATTACTTTGTTGTTTTACTGAAAAGGAATCGCTCCAGGTTGGCACTTGGAATATATTGATGTGATGGACTCTGCCACGGACAAGACATTTCGCTTCCAGTGTGATCGATGGCTGGCTAAAGGTGAAGACGATGGGCAGCTCATAAGGGAACTGGCTTGTGCCAATAACGACATCCTGGAACTGAAGGAACGGACTGGTAAGTGCAGAGTCAATTTGGAACATTGCTAAGGGTGCACAGAGGCCATAGGACCACAAGTCATAGAATCACAGAATCACAGAATTGTAGGGGCTGCAATGGACCTCTAGAGATCATCTAGTCCAACCCCCCTGCCAAAGCAGGCTCCCTAGACCAGGTGAGGGGTCTAGTTGCAATAGCAACTTGTGTTTGCAGGCTCTATAGACATAATGAGTTAAGTTACTTTAGTTCAAAAGCGTAGTGTTATTATAAGAGAGAAACAAATTAGGATAAATCCTAATCCTAATTTTCTTCCTGAGAAAGAAAAGCATCTCATTCTGGGTTGAACCTGAAGAGGGTCCTGTCTGCTGTGGTTCAATCCAGCAATAAGCTGCAAGGATACATGGTTATGGCCTCATTACAAATAATGGGCTTGAGACTTTGAGGTGGGAAATAAGTTTAAATCACTGCAAGCAACATTGCTCCAACTTCCTCCCAGACATGTTCTGGGCTACAAGCTCACACATCTCAGCTAATGATGGCAGCTGAGCTTAACAGCCCATAGACCTGGGCAATTCTCTCCTCTGGGTAATCCCACCAAGTCTACAGTAGTTGCATTGGTGTCTAACTAGTGAGTAATGTTTTTTAACCACACTGGTTGTATGCTACATGCATCTCAAATTCCTGCAATGCAGCCCTCTTCTTCAGGACAGTCCTGGAGAGTTAAGAATCACATTTCTTCAATGTGATCTCACTCTGCCCCTGCAAAATGACCACCCAGTGATTGCCTTCTTGGGCACTGACATGCTACCGTAACATCTGAGCACACCCTGATGGGTATCTGGATACCTCCACTGTCCCTGTGAGGCTGTTCCTTACTGTTAGGAATGGTGGCAAAAAACTGAAGGATTTGGGCTATGCTACAAAGGAAGTAGCTGAGCACGGCTGCATCAAGAGCAGCTCCATCTACTCTTGCTTGCTGATCAAGCAATACACGTTTTCTGTGTACTCTGTCCCTGCATGAAATCTTAAACACAAAGATGTCATAAATCCCACAGATTCCAGTGTGTTTCCATCCTTGTTTTGCAAATGCTTTCTTATGTGCTGCAGTAAATACTAGGAGGTGGGTTTTTAACCAGGGTGACAGCCAAATGAAGAGATTTCTTTGGCCACCTGCTCTTCCTTTGCTGATTAACTTGTGCGTTAATTATACTTCCAAGCCTATGAAATTGTCACAGTAACAAGTGACAGAGAGGATGCAGAAACAAAGGAAAACATCTGGATCATCTTGGAAGGAAAGCTGGGCCGCTCAAAAGAGTTCCTTATGGAAAACTCCTCCAAGAAAAGGAGATTTGAAAGGTAATGGGGCTGGGTGAGGGATGGAGGAATTCCCCACCAGCTGTGTGACTTCCACGGATACCAGTTCTTCTCCAGGATCATCTACAGAGTTACATTTGTGCCATGCTCTTTCTTATCCCCTTTCCAAAAAGCCTGGGAGCAGAAGGAAGACTGCAAAATAATTTCATGATGAGACGACAACGAACAGGCTTAAAAAAGCTGTGAAGTACAAAGAATTTGGTAAAAGGAAATGTAGATGACACCTATGTGTGAGTGTATGTGTGTCCTTTTGTACCAATACACACAAATGGGCTGCTGGTGAGCCTTGGGGAGGCCGTGCATTTCTGCACTGGGAGGAGCAGAAGGGAGCTGGAGGTGTTTTAGTTCCTTTTGCAGCATCTCAGTGGTGGTGGAATCAGACAGAATGTAAAAATAGTTGGAGGGTAGATGTCGTCAGAGCCGCTCGGATCGGAATTTCCAGCCAAACCTGGGGGTAAGGCTGGAAGATCACTGTCACATGAGTGGTCACACGAATATCAGCCTCGTGTCCTGAAGGCACTTCTGTGTAATGTGGGGCAGATACATCTGCCACACAGGGCCAAGATGCTCCAGCTGTGGGATGGGTTTTTCATTTTGGTCAAGGACATGATATGCTGTTGGGAGACAGGAACCCATTCCAAGCCACGGACACTGATGATGCTCAGCTGATTTTCAGGGAGGAAGTGTTTTTTTTTTTTTCCATGGCTCTGTACAAGGTGAAACTACAGTTGATCTGGACTCCAGCATGAATGGCTGAGGTTTTATATGAAACGTAAAAGAACTGGGGAAGTTTCCTCCTGACATTCAGCTGATGGGTACATCCTCTAAAGCGTTAGTCACAGTCCCTCCTTGGTGGCAAGTTGGAATAAGGACCAAAGACAAGGAAGCAAGTTAACAGATATGTTGGGAACATGACAGGGAGCCAGACAAGCGTTTGTCAGAGACCTATTGTTCCTCTAAACTATTTTCAAACTGGGTTTCTAAAGCAGGAAGAGTGGCTGAACTAGCAGATTTAAAACAGCTATGGTGGGTAGATGTGTAACAGATCCCATATCTGCCAGGAATGAATGAATAAGTGCTGGAGGGAAAATTAGTCATTCTTTAGCTTTATCTGTAATGAGGCAAATTGATTTTGTGTGTGGAACAGCTTGAGTTTATCCTGGAAAGTCCTAGTGGCAGTAATTTAAAGTGTCACCCCTAATCAGAGAAAATGCTGAATTTAAATATGGAAATTATACTTTGTGTTGAGTGATTGTAGGGTGAATCAAATGACTTTAAATGAAGGCTTATCTTCTGCCTTCCTTAGCCATGTGCAAATTACTTAATGTCCATATGAGACAAGTCACTGCCAGCATTCAAGATATTAAGTGACTCCACTCCCTGTTTCCTATAGGGGATCAACAGATACGTTTCAGTTTTCTTCAAAGAACCTGGGTGATATTGCAGCCATCTGTGTTGGTCACTGTCCAAAGGATGGAAAGAAGTCATCTGCAAAAGCTGATGTCTACTGGCATGTCAAGGAGATTATCGTAACAGAGATGGAGCTTTGCAACAAGTGAGTGTCCTCTTCTCTGCAAGGAAGAGGTCTCCTTGTGCACCAGGAGGGCACGGGGAAGCTGGGCAGCTCTGCACACATCCTCCTGAAGCATTTACAGTGTCAGCAGTAGTGGAAAGACTTGCCAGATCTTAATCCTTTTCTGAACGTCAGGGAAAGCAGTTTGGTGTGTAGATACGCATATCTCCTCCTGTCTTGACGTGTCCTTTCTGAGTTCTCAGCAAGGGCATTTGCACGTGCAGCTGAGTTCATGAACAGGTTGGCTTGGGTGAGTCTTTCAGCTAGGACAAATCAGCACCTCCCCTTGTGGGAAGCACTGATACTGACATAAATTTAAGGGGTGTGAAGGATGCTCTGCACGGGCTGCTCTTCGGGTAAGTCTTGCAAACACAGCTGCTAGGAAAGGAGTGAAGCATAAGACAAAACATGAACCTGTGACTCAGTTTGGATGATCCTTCTAGGACTGGCTGAAAGCCCATTGGGAAGGCTGCAGCCAGCTTCCAAACCGTGAACACTCAGCCACTCTGGTGTGAGTAGGACTGGAATATCCCATACTGGAAGAATGAACATCTCTGTGCCCTGTGTTTGGAAGGGGTGATGTTCTTGACTTACGGCACAGGTAGCACATGGAATATGCAGGAGCTGGAGATGACTGGCCGTTTGCAAAACAGACTCCTCTTCCACAGTCCTAATGGATTTTTCTGCTCCATGATATTTCCATTGCTGCTAAAGAATTTCATTATAAGGGTTTTGTTCCCGCTGAGACAATTGAGTGTTTAAAGAGAAATCCTTGAAGTGACTTTTTGAGATGCTAAGAGTCTCTCCTAGCAAATTAATCAGGCAGCAGAAGAGCCATAATAATATCTGCTGAATGAAAACTAATTCAGCTATAACCTAAAACATATTCTTTCCTCCTGGTGGGGAAAACACCCAGTCAAAGCAAAGACTAAATTAAAAGTGTTATGGGAATGCTGTTGCAATAGTTTAAAATGATTCTGTTCTTCATTTTTTGTTGTGTTTGGTTTTTTTTCCATTGTAACTGGGTGTTAATATGCAAAATGGACATATTTCTAAGATTTTTCTTGCAGTCTCAGGGTTAGAAAAATCATCCTCCTTCTCCCTGCCTCTCTTGAGGACCAGTATGTTCCACCATAACTCCAGACCATGAGATATTATGTAGCCAAGGAATAAAATTTCAGCATCAGGAAGCCCCTCCATTTGTTCTCATGCAGCTTTTCTTTCCCTGAGCCTAAAATTTTGCTTCTGCCGGAATTTCTCATTTACAAAACCTCTTTCGAGGGAATAGAGAGCTTTTGCTTGGCTGCAGAAAATGTCAAAAGTGTAAGAAGTGCTTAAGAAGCACTGTACAGCAGTAACCCTTCCTCTAAGTGTTGGTTTTATGCACGTGCATTGCAATCCAGCCACGCTCTCCCCAGGAGGACCTGCTGCAGTTTGGCAGAGGGGGAGGAGGGAAAATATCCTTTGGAGATGACATGCATCATTGGAAATGAAATACATCATTAGAAGCACCTCTGGCTGGGTACCAGGTGTGCAGTGATTTACGGATGCTCCTTGCACTCACCTCCGCACCACGGAGATGAAGCTTTTTGGCACCTGGGACCTATCAATTCTGTGCCCAGTACTTTCCTGCATGCTCAGGATGGGCTGGGAAAGGTGGACGAGGAAAGGGAGATATCTAAACCTCCTCCTCCCATCTTTGCTGGCGCATTTTTTCCTAATTCTGAATGCGGTCTTCACTCGTGTGGGGGTGAGAGTGGTTGCTGAGCTCCCTCCATGTGCTGCTGCGGGGATGAAACCTGCTCTGGGACCAGGGCTGCATTAGGCACCATTGCACAGGTAGGAAAGGTGGCAGGAGCTCCACACCAGGCTTTGCAATGCAAGGTGTCTGCGTCTTGGGAAATACAGGGTTCTCAGCAGTTGCAGTGTTCAGTCTGGATGCCTCTCAGGAGAGAAACTCCAGTGCTATTATATAGGTGGGATAAGTACGGAAGCAGTGTTGATGTTGAGTTGTTTAGTCGCATGCCCCATCCGCAGCACAAGAAGGAGGTGACCCGTGTCACTAACACCCCGTTGGCTTTCCTCCACAGGTATTTTTTCAGGTGCAACGGGAAAATCCCGCTGCGGTACAAGCGGCGGGACTACAAAGTCTTTGAGTGTGCCAAGGTCACCGAGAGCTTTGCCAGCAAAGCCCGCAGCTTGGTGCCAGTCAAATACGAGACCATCGTGGTCACCGGCTTTGAAAAGGGCGCGGGGACGGATGCCAACGTGTTCATCACCATCTTCGGGTTGAACGGGGATTCGGGGAAGCGAGCCCTGAAGCAGAAGTTCAGGAACCTCTTCGAGCGGGGCAAAACCAACAGGTTCTACCTGGAAACACTGGACATGGGGGAGCTGAAAAAAGTCCGGATTGAGCATGACAACAGCGGGCTGGCCCCCGGCTGGCTGGTGGAGCGGGTGGAGATCACCAACTCGGCCACCGGCGTGACCACCATATTTCCCTGCGGGAAGTGGCTGGATGAGAACCGGGGTGATGGGTTAATCTGGAGGGAGCTATTCCCCAGGTACTGAGGAGGGTTTCCTTCCCTTTGGCACAGGCCTTTTTTTTTTTTTTTTTTTTTTTTTTTCTCTTGCTGTACGGTTTTTTTTATTGCATTTTCCTTTTCAGAACGCTGCCTTTTGTATTGGGAGGTTTTCAGTGGCAAGATGTGCTTCCTGGGTTTAACATTTTGTAAAAGTCGTGCTGTTTTGTTGGTATTTTTAATCATATATAAAATTGTGAATGAAATAAATGCATTTCTTTCATATTTACTATTGGAAGCCACAGCCAGCTGATCCATACACTCCCCCAATAGCAGCTGAGATCCCATCTTCTGCTT
Source organism: Numida meleagris (assembly GCF_002078875.1). NCBI lineage: Eukaryota > Metazoa > Chordata > Aves > Galliformes > Numididae > Numida > Numida meleagris. Next base: position 2,132,649 of record NC_034438.1, read on the forward strand.
TTAGCATCTTGCCCTGCTGGGGCTGAAAAGGCCTGCTGGCTTCCACACTATCACTTTTGGAGTGAATAAGGAGAATTATGAAATTGAGACAAAATATTTAAGAATATTCAGCTGGGACACTGAGTTTTGACCCACTTCTGGCTACCATGAACATTGCTGCAGGATGTGTCCACATGTGGGAGCTGTGTCTGGGTTTCACGTGGTGGGATCTGGGGAATGTTTCCCACCTATGGGCTCTTCCCCCACACCAGATCCAGCTCCTGGGCTGCATTCAGCAAGGTCCACGGGCTTCAGCAGCCAGAGCACCAGGCCAAGCTCCCATCTGGGAGGTGAAGATCCTGTTGGAGTGAGCAGCACCGGGGTTGCCAAATTGCTGTGTAGGAATTGCAAATACCTAGGTTGACAGCAAAGCTACCTGCCACTCCTGGGGGAGTATGGTCAACCCAAGAGCTGTGCTGAGCTCTGGGCTTTGCTGCCCTAGAAAGCACTGAGGGAGAATTTGCTCATGTGGCAGAGCAACCCCACTGTCTCTATGGCAAATCATGAAGAAAGCTCTTTTTTTTCTGGAAGACTTTAAAAATGCCCTTTATTTGTACAAAATCCTACTCCACCCCAGCTCTGGGGAGTCAGCCTGTTGCTACAACAGTTAGTGCTACAAAAGTAATGAGCAGAGTGGAGATTTTCCAGGGGCTGGATTTACATTAAGCTGCTAAAACCAACATATTCCTGGCCAAGTGGAGAAGAGGAGAGGAAAAAAGTTGTCCTAGTGTCAGGACATCTGCCTGCTGAATGGGATCTCCCTGAAGCCACGTGTTGGGCAGCTGCACAGCTCATGCTCCTGTACCTTCCACCTTATTTTTTGATCTTTATTTCTACCTTCAGCCAAAACCCATGAATGTGGTAGGTGAGAATTGAAGGCAAAGGACAAGGATGGTGGCACCCAGCAGGGACCTGCAAAGCCAGGGTGTCCCACCATCTCTGTGGTCCCCCTCATTTGGGGATCCCAATGACGTCCCATGATTATGAACAATTTGGTGTTGCCAGTGACAACAAAAACAGCCAAGGGGTCTTTTGCACTGTCAAATGCTGGGACGGATGGGCCATTTCTTGCAGCAGGATGTAGATAATTAAACCAAAAATCTCCACAAAGTTGCAGTGAAACATTTGATGGCATTAGATTTACCCACACCAACGCCATGTATGCAAAGGGAAAGTAACTGAAGGCTATGGAGCATCCAGCCTACAGTCTCCCCTACCCTGTCATTGTGTGCTAGAGAGAAAGAGAAGGAGAAGGAGAAGGAGAAGGAGAAGGAGAAGGAGAAGGAGAAGGAGAAGGAGGAGAAAGAAGATTTACTCATGGGATTGTACCGCTCTGAGCTGCAACCCATGGGCCAGCCAAAGACTTATATCCCATAAAAAACAAATAAGGGGTGTTGCAGGAAGAGTGGATGCTCACAGTGAATAGTGATGTCACACCGAGGTCAGTGCTATTGCCCTTAAAGGGTGCAGCCCTCTCCCTCCTCGTTGCAGTGCTCAGTGGGGCTGTTATCAGGTCACAGTGGCGTACTCATGTTCTGCTGCAGCAGCTTTGAAGCAAAACAGATTGCGATCTCAGGCAACTCTCAGAGCTGTAACCCTTTGGAAGGACATCAGCAAGATCTCAGTGAGCAAGTGTTCTTTCCATGTTTTCTGATAGGGTTTGTAAAACTTCCAGTAAAGGTAGTCTCATATTGCTTGCGTATGGTGCATCCCTTACGCAGCCTTACAGGTTGCTGGGGGATCCAGCAGTTCCCCACATTTCTATGATCTGCAGCACCTGTCCCCAGGACATGCTCAGCCCAATCACAAAGGGGTTGTACAGGATGCAAAGCTGGATGTTGACACCCTTGAATCCTCCAAGGGTGAGAAAAGGATGGAAAATGCCTTCATTAATATAAAGGTGTTTTTTTTTTTTTAAATTCCATTTTCGAGCAGTTTTCTCTTTTCTTACTTCAGGGGTTCAGGGTTGAAAGAGGCAGAAAAAAAGCTCTACCATCATGCCCTTGCTAAAGGACTCACCCTAAAGAGGCTACAGGCCTCAACCTGGAGGGGATTTCACGTGATGGAAAAGAGTCGGGGTCAGGAGTGTTAAATAAAGACCACACAGGAGCCCTTCCAGCTCGTTTTGTACGGCACAGATTTATAGTTAGCAATGCAGTTCATTTTATTAGTTATAAATAAAGTACAAAAAATCCACCAAAAGTGAATCTAAGCATTTACACAATTTCTAATGTCTTTTCATTTCTTCAATGCACTATTGCTTTAATATTAATAATAAATATTTTTCTAGCTTTCTTCTATAAAATAGTCTATGTAGCAAAATGTTGCACAGCACAACAGAACAGCAGTAGGAGTACAAAAATGTGGGTGATCCTTTCACTGCCTCAGGCCATTAAAGGAGAGGATTTTTGTTTGCTCGCCCCGTGCTTTATGCGTCCCTTTCTCGGTGTCTTTGCGGGGTTGACGACCAACCCCCATCCCCACACCGTCCAAAACCACGGCTCCAGGCTCCAAGGGAGGAGCAGCAAAAGGGAAAATGTGAGTCTGAAACCTGGGGTAAGGCAAAGGCAACAAAGCAGAGCAGCACCCTGAAGGGAAAAGACGAAGCGTGAAGGTAAGGTCACATCTTGCCTTCCTGCCCCAAAAGAGAATTGCATCCAAAGCCTTTTGGGGTGGACATGCATCGAACTCAGGTTCAGTGTGGCTGAGCATCTGCGTGGACCCAGAGCAGTTATGGCTTAAAGCTTAAAATATTGTCAAGGATGCTTTAACCTTCCTGCGTGGTGCAAGCACTGGACATTTGGGCACCTCTGGGGAAGGGGCAGCGTGTTAGCAGCAGTGTGGTTGTGGATGTGGTTGGGGACGTGGACACTTGGACACCTGCAGTGGGGATGGGGACATGGACCAGCACAGGAATGGGACATCAGCTGAGGGTTTGTCCCCCTTGGGGTGATGCAGGGAGGTCACAGGAGGGTTCCAGTGTAGCCCCCAGCTCCACAGTGGATTAACAAGCTTGAAGATGAGTTTTCTGCCACAACTGTGGGAACAAAAACAATTCGAAGGCTTTCAAGGTCATTTTGAGGGGCTTCTACTCCAGGCACGTTTTATGGATGGATTCTAGCCGGAGTTTGTGGCCTGTTGTTACAAACGGATCCCAGATCGTCCCCACATCCGTCCCATCCCTCTCGGCCCCATCCTTCTAGCCACGTCTGGGAGCAGAGAAGGAGCTGAAGGTCCCACATCCTGATGGCACCGCACCATGAGGAGCAGGACCTCCACGTCAAAGAAGACGGGAGGCTCAACTTCTATAAACTGCAGAAAAACCCTTGGATTTGTAGTCTGTGAGCTCATCGATTCCCTCCTGCACACCCTCCCCCCCCCCCCCCCCGGAGCACCCAGCTGGGTGCTCATGGAGACGGTTTGACAGGGCACACACAGCCGGAAAAAGCACTGCAAATTAAACAGAACTGCAGCACTGGGGCTCCCTTCCTCATGGTATGAAGCAATTTGCAGAGTCATGCACTGAAGGCATGCATTGCCCCAAGCACAGCCTTGCAGTCATTATTGCAGGAAGCATGCAGCAACAGCAGGAGCATCACCGGTGGCACTGGGACAGGGCAGGAACCGATCAGAACATTTTGGTTTTGGAGAACGCCATTAATCCCCTTCAATGCACAAGGACGTGAGTGAAAGGATCACCAGAGTTTGATTATGAGTGCAAATAATATTCATATATATGTGCTAAACACAGTCACTATATTGCAGTTTTCCACTATGTCACAGCATACAGAATCAAAGGTTTGCATTTTTATGGAATGTATCCAAGGTAACAGCACCACAGTAATACAGTTTGTAATCACACACCCTGATTTTTTTTCTTTTTTTCTTTTGTTTTCGACAAGAATAAGCATTATCCCCGACATCCCATGTTGAAATTCTTTTTAAAGTACCGACGCATGCAAAGCATTCCATTCCCAGAAACAATGCAAAAATGAGGTAATAGGAGTAATAAAAAAAATTAGTATTAATTTCTAAATAAATAAATTATAATTAAAAATGCAAAAAAAACCAACTATAAAAATAATTAAATAAGAACCCACGATATCTACAAGTTAGTCATAAATTATGATTGTTAAATATAAGGCATTTAAACTCACAAAACCCTGTAAACTATCCATTGTTTTGTTCCTGGAGATTTCCTTTTGTGTGTGTGTGTGTTTCTATTCCAGCTCCTCCTATCGCCGCGTACACACGATTCCAAAGCACACAGGAACCTGCAGGTCCTCACGCACCGCGGGATCAGTCACTCACACCGGACCATGGGAGATTTGGTGCTTTTCTTCACCAATTT